>NW_027203233.1:5000-94121 GCF_024711535.1 Dipodomys merriami | reverse complement strand
TGGCACCTGGCTTAGGCTAAGTTTTTAGCAATGCTAGAATGAATTAAAATCTTAGAGCTAGTGGGATGGAATTTTTTTTTTTTTTTTTTGGCTCGGTCATGGGGCTTGAACTCTGGACCTGAGCGCTTTCCATACACGCTTCAGCTCAAGGCAAGCACTCTACCGCTTCTGAGCCACAGTGCCACTTCTGGTTTTCTGGTGGTTTATTGGAGGTTAAGGGTCTCATGGAGTTTCCGGCTCTGGCTGGCTCTGAACCATGATCCTCATATCTCAGCCTCCTGAGTAGCTAGGATTACAGGCATAAGCCACCAGCACCTGGCTACTTTTTTTTTGTAATGTGAAAAGGACATGCCCTTTGTGGGCCAGGGGTGGAATTCTATGGTTCAAATAAGGTTTATTAACCAGAAGTTTATGTAGCCCAGGCTGGCCATAAATTTACAATCCTCTATCAGCCTGTGGAATGTCAAGATTACAGGATTTATGCCACCAGTTGTTAGCTGAATTTCAGTTGAATTTTTATGAAGCATCAGATAAGCTTTTTAAATTTTATATAAGTTCTCAGTGACAAAGCTTTACTTTCCTTTTTTTTCATGCAAAACAAGCATTTTGTTATACTTCGATTTCAGCCCTTTCACCATATCCAGTGACATCCTATTCACACACTTCAGGGTTTTAATACTAGGAATAGTCCAGTATGCTAGAATAAATAGAATGGTTATATTTAGTAAAAGCATATAGCAACCTAAAATAAAGCATTTTATTTGGAATGGAAGAAAGTTTTTTTGGGATAAGAGCCCTTCCTTACTCATGTCAAACTATTGTCAAACCAAAAAAGTATTGTGGCTATCTTTATATCAATATCTTAATCCTAGGATGACTCACCAATATAACTTCAAGATGATAAAGACAAAGGCTACCCTGTTTAGTCTTTACACAGGGGAGGCACGGAATCAGCCTGTGACACGGTCATCAAGGTGAAGGGAGTCCCACAGAGTTCACAGGGGCTCCTCCCTGGGAGGCTGTCTGTGTCCTGGTGCGTTTTCCAGCTTGGTCCCTGAAGGCCAGTCACCTCACAGCTTCTTGTGTACTTTCTGGTGCTGGATCAGGTGCCCGTGCTGATTGAAGGCACGCCCACACTCCCCACACTCATAGGGCTTCTCCCCTGTGTGTATACGCTGGTGCTGGATGAGCACTGAGTACTGGCTAAAGGCCTTGCCACAGCTGTTACACTCGTAGGGCTTTTCACCAGTGTGGGTTCTCAGATGCACGATCAGAGTTGCCTTTAGGCTGAAGGACTTGCCACACTCGGTACACTGGAACGGCTTCTCGCCTGTATGAATTCTCTCATGCTGGACCAGAGACCGGCGAGCACTGAAAGCGTGTCCGCACTCCCCACACACATAGGGTTTCTCCCCTGTGTGTACCCGCTGGTGTTGGATCAGATGTGAGTGCTGCACAAAGGCCTTCCCGCACTCATAGCAGGCATAGGGCTTCTCTTCGGTGTGGATACGTTCATGGTTCATCAGGGTTGACCGATGGCTGAAGGTCTTGCCGCACTCGCTGCACTCATAAGGCTTCTCTCCAGTGTGCACGTTGTGGTGCTGGATGAGGACAGAGCGATCGCTGAAGGCTTTGCCACACTCGCTGCACGTGTAGGGCTTCTCTCCGGTGTGGACCCGCTGGTGCTGCAGCAGTGTCCTCTTCACACTGAAGGTCTTGCCACACTCACTGCACCCATGAGGCTTCTCCCCAGTGTGTACCCTCTGGTGGCTCCGCAGCACAGTGCTGTGGTTGAAGGCTTTCCCACACAAGGGACACACATACGGCCTCTCCCCGGTGTGGATCCGCTGGTGCTGGATGAGATGTGAGAGCTGCGTGAAGGCCTTGCGACACTCCAGACACTCATGGGGCTTCTCTCCTGTGTGTATCTTGTGGTGCTGAGCAAGGTCTGAGCTCACTCTAAAGGCTTTTCCACACTCATTACATTCATAGGGCTTCTCACCCGTGTGGATTCTCCTGTGCTTGCTGAGGACTGAGCTCTGGCTGAATGCTTTCCCACAAATGTTGCATACATAGGGTTTCTCACCAGTATGGATTCGCTGATGCTGAAGGAGATGGGAACTCCGACTGAAGCATTTCCCACACTGGATGCACATGTATGGTCTGTCCCCACCAGAAGCTGTCTGGTGCTTTGTGACTGGAAGCTTATGGGGGCCAACAGGGTTTGAACTCAGGCAGAAGCTCTGCTCTGTTTGGTGATGTTCTTGCTCAGTCCTTCCCACGTGTGTTTTTCCTGGAATCACTGTTACTTCATTGGAAGCTAACGACTTTAAACTTAAGTCTATAGTTTGGTTTTCTTCCTTCGTTTTGCATTCTGAAACAACAAATCCACAATAAAGCTAACACTATTCAAAACTGCAGAGAGCAGCCCTAACATCGACTTTGCTGATTTCTGTGGAGAAATCAAAAGGTGGCATATCCCGAGATAGACTTAATACCATGGGGTGAAGAGGGAGATATCAGCTCCAGTCTGAGATGATGCCCTACGCAGAGGGCACACAGGCTCACAGCGTGTACATCCCTGTGCCACCATACTCAGCCCTTCTAGTTGTAGTTGTGTGGACTGACTGAGCTTCCAAGGACCACATGAGACAGAAGTGCAGGACCTCTAGGTCTGTACAAGTCTCGCAGGGTAATACAGTAGCATGGGAGCAGCAAAGGCTAGCCTGGGCAAGGGAGACCTGAATACTTAATACGTAGGAAAAGGAATGTTATCATGGGCCAGTGGGTGTGTATGTGGTGAGTGGTCAGAGCTTCTGTGTAGGGGGAAAATACACACACACACATGAATTGAATTCAGGGGCTTGTGCTTGCTAGACAGATACTCTACTGCCTGAGCTATGTCCCCAGTCCTTGAGTCATTTTTAGCATAGAATCTTATGTTTATATCCAGGCTGGCCTGGGATTCTCTCATTTATGCTCCAGGTAGCTGGAATGACAAGCTCGAGTCTTTGTTCTGATACTGAGATTGCTTTTGTTTGGGTCTGGGCTGGCCTTAATCCTCCTGATGTCTATTTCTTGAGAGTCTGAGATCATAGGCATTATAATTATTATAGGGATTATAGGCACGGGCCACACTACATGTGGCCTCTGTGGAAAATAATGTCGTATAGGGGACCAGGAGCTATGCAGTAGGAATGTTACCTTTATTCTGGAAGTGAGGCCTGTGGAGAAGGCAGTGTGAGTGGCTGGCAGGAATGGGTGGAGACACTTTTAGGATCAAGCCATGAGCTCTGGAGGCTTTATATGGGTGTAGGTGCTACAGAGGATAACTCTATTTCACATCTCAGACAGATGTTAAGGTTAAGAATGACTCTCAAAGCTGGGCACTAGTGTTCATGCAGTAGCTACTTAGAAGGTTGAGATGGGGGCTGGGAAGGTGGCTCAGTGGTAGAGTGCTTGCCTTGCAAGCATGAGGCCCTGGGTTCGATTCCTCAGCACCACATAAGCAGGAAAAAAAAGGCTGGAAGTGGCACTATGGCTCAAGTGGTAGAGCGCTAGCCTTGAGCTGAAGAGCTGAGGGACAGCGCCCAGGCCCGGAGTTCAGGCCCCACGACCGGACCCAAAAAAAAAAAAAAAAAAAAAAAGACATCCTTAACCAATAGCCAGGCTTGGTACCATGTGCCTGTTATCTGAGATCAGAGTTTCAGGACAGCAGTAGGAAAAAAAAAAAAAAAAAAAGTCCAAAAAACTGCACTACTGCCAGGCACTGGTGGCTCCTGCTTGTAATCCTAGTAATTCAAAGTCAGTCCATCTATGAGACTCTATTTCCATTTAACTCCCCTCTCCACCCCCCACCCCCACATTCTATCACAACCACTCTACCTATGGCATGAAAAAAAAAAAGGAAGAGCCACAGTCCAGATTTGAGTCTGGGTAAGGAATGACAGCCTATTGAAAAAACAAAACAAACAAACAAACAAAAAAAACAACAGTGCAAAGGAGTACAGAAGGTATGGTATAGCAGTAGATACTTGCCTAATAAAGCAGAGGCCCTGAGTTAAACCCCAGTACTACCAAAAATTTAGAAAGCCTCAACGCCAAAACCTTGTGTGGGGTGCTGCCCTGAGAGTCTGGGTGGTGTGAGGAGGCCTCTCATCAAGGGCACACTTGGCTGGAGAAGTACAAGGCTGACTGCATGGCAAGGCCCTGAGGCCCTTCAGGGTTTCTGGGGGAAGGGCCAAGGCTATTCATGTTGCAGATGGTGGTCAGGCTTTCTAGCACCACAGGGTCCAGGGTGCCCTATGGCTTCCCTAGAGCCCAACCTGGCCCTCAGGCTCAGGATGTTAGGCTTCAGCGACTCTCCAAGGCCTCCTCTGAGGACTGCTGGGAGGAACTGTCATACTTGAGGGAGGTTCTAGGACAAGAAGCCTCACAGCAGATTGTGAGAGTAGAACACTCGTATCCAAGGACACTGGGGTTATGGCAGGTGCCAGTGGGAGCAACGTCAGGGCAAAGTGCAGAGTCAGCAAGCTCTCAGTAGATGCTGAGATCATAGGCAAGGATGACAACCAGAATGTTGTCTTCTTTCCCATCTGTGTGGATAGGAACTAGGTGTTTTGGGCTCAGTCACAACTTAGAAATTAATCTGTTCCACCCTTTCTTGGACCCCAATAGAGAGGAACCTGAGCGCCTGGTTTCATCCTGAAGTCCAGTATTAGAAAGGACATTAACTGACACACACACACACACACACACACACACACACACACACACACACACACACACACACACACACACACACACACACACACACACACACACACACACACACACACACACACACACACACACACACACACACACTACATTTTCCAATTGGGCTTTACCTATAAATATTTCTATTTCCCATCAGCCTTCTGTGTGTGTGTGTGTGTGTGTGTATGCGCATATTTGACATATTTGATAGAAGCTTTCTTCTTCTTTTTTTTTGGTCGTAGGGCCTGAACTCTGGGCCTGGGCGCTGTCCCTGAGCTCTTCAGCTCAAGGTGAGGGCTCTACCACTTGAGCCATAGCATCACTTCTGGTTTTCTGGTGGTTAATTGGAGATAAAAAGTCTCATGGACTTTCCTGCCCAGGCAGGCTTTGAATCATGATACTCAAGATCTCAGCCTGCACTACAGGGGTGATCCATGAGTGCCTAGCTTTTTTCTTTCTGTTTAAATACTGACAACTGGGAGTTGAATTCAAAGCCCCATGATCAGCTTTTTTGTTTGTGGCTGGCACACTCTACTTCTTGAGCCATGTTTCCAGCCTGGCATTTTGCTGGTTAATTGGAGATAGTCTCTCAGACCTTCTTGCCAAGGCTGACTTTTTTTTTTTTGGGGGGGTGGGTTGGTTGTGGGACCTGAACTCTGGGACTGGGCCCTGTCCCTCAGCTCTTCAGCTCAAGGCTAGGGCTCTACCACTTGAGCCACAGTGCTACTTCTGGCTTTTTCTGCTTATGTGGTGCTGAAGAATTGAACCCAGGGCCTCATGCATGCAAGGCAAGCGCTCTACCACTAGCCACCTTCCCAGCCCAAGGCTGACTTTTAACTGATCTTCAGATCTCAGCTTCTTGAGTAGCAATATAAGCAAGAGCCACTGGCACCTGGCAGAAGCTCTATTTTTCGTCCATTCCTTCATTGCCTCGCATATGCTAGGCAAGTGCTCTATACTTATAGCCCACGCATTTTATTCTGTAATTGTTTCAGAAATTAGTTTGGGAAGACAAGTGCTAACAATGGGTCTCAGGATGCCTCAAGACCCTCAACAAAGAGACCTGAGAACTACAGTCATCAGATTCTGAGGGCCTATCTATGCACAATGACAAGGGAACTTCTACAGTGAGTAGAAACATCCCCATAGTGTTTAAGACTGAAGATTTGGACAAAAGCAGCTGAAAAATAAAACATGCTTTAATTTGATTTGTCTTGCCTTAGGCATCCAAGTAATGGTTACCTATGAGAGACATGCCAAATGCTAACAGTTCTTGTAAAAGGTTGGAGGCAGAATAGACTGTGGCAAACCCTCAATGTCACACCTTAAGAACGTGGGCCAGAAATAACACTGAGGGTGAAGGGCTACCTTGGTGGTGGTCCTGGACCCTATTAACGTGCTCTACCATATCCATCCTAAGGTTAGCCACATGAAGATATCCTACTGACTTGGCTGGGTGCTTGCCAGAGTTCTCCATCTGGACAGAACTTAGCTTTCTCTTAGAACAAGTCCTGCAACTGGTAAGCAGTCCAGATAGAGCTTCCATCATCTCATCTTTGTCTCTGCCACATCAGCATGCAAACCCTTGTTGGTAGCCCTAGTCCCTGACCACTAGCTCCCTGACGTTAATGCAATCTACATTCACTGCCAGAAGCGAGAGAAGCGCAAACGCCAATATGGCAGCGAGAAGTCATAAGGCTGTACTAACCAATCTGACTCAATATTCAGAATCTCTTTTATTAAGTATATGTCAGATGCAATATCATTGTTGCTATTATTAATTGTATGTTAACTTGCTCTCCCCAGGAGGGAGAAAGTAAGAAAGAGCATCACTCATATCCCCAAAACTGGAAAAAGCTAAGAGTACATGTAACTCAAGAGCCTGAAGCAGGTGATCATGGAGAGAAGAGACTGTGAACTGATTTGTGCTCACTGAAGAAGGAAGATGGTACTGACTGAAAGACAAGAGGGTGAGGAGAAGCCATTCATCTCTAAAGAGCCTGAGAGAGTCATATACAATAGCATTCTTTTGCATAGATCTCCTTCATGAGAAAGCCTCCCTGGGAGGCCCAGGTCTGGAGAAGGGGAGGATAAACAATTGCCTAGCCTCTTCTTACCCGTGAAACAAAAGATGGAACTCACTGGAAAGACACTGATAACAGTCACTGTGGCTGGAACAAAGAAAACATCCACTACCTCTGATCATGGGCTCAGATAGTGAAGGTCATCGCCAGCTACAGAAGGAGCAGTATTACAGAGAAGAGTTCAATCCTAAACCTAAGTGAGGCTTGGAATGTGGCTTAGTGGTAGGGTGTTTGCCTAGCATACATGAAGCCCCAGGTTCTATTCTGCAGTACCACATACACAGAAAAAGCTGGAAGTGGCATTATGGCTCAAGTGGTAGAGTGCTAGCCTTGAGCACAGACAGGCTCAGGGACAGTGCCCAGGCCCTTAGTTCAAGTCCCAGGATTGGCCAAAACCAAAAAGCAAAAAACAAAAGAAAACAAACCATAAAAAAACGCAGCAAAGGGGTGGGATGGTAGCTCACTGGGCTGGGATGGTGGCTCAGTGGTACTTGCCTTGCATGCCCTGGGTTCAATTCCTCAGCACCACATAAGCAGAAAAAGCTGGAAGTGGTTCTGTGGCTAAAGTCGTAGAGTACTAGCTGTGAGCTGAAGTGCTAAGGGACAGCGCCCAGGCCCAGAGTTCAGGCCCACGACTACCACCACCACTAACAACAACAACAAAAAACTCAGAGAAATAGCATCTGGTGACTGAAGATAGGTCAGGATAGTCAAGTCTGGTCTCCAACCCAGGCCATGAAGCCCTGGATGACAAAGCAGTCTATGACTGGAATGAAGCAAGCATAGAGATCTCTGTTTAAGGTACAGACTCTGTGAGGGCTGAACTCCCTCCATAAGCACAAGAAAATGCCAGAGGAACCTGACTCAGGTAGTACATGCAAAGTAATCATAGCAATCAGAACAAAACCTATGGCTGTACAGCAGGACAGGCTATCTCTCCAGACAGTTTATTTACATTCAATAAAAAAGTTAGGGCTGGGAAGGTGGCTCAGTGGTAGAGCGCTTGCCTGAGGCCCTGGGTTCGATTCCTCAGCACCACATAAGCAGAAAAAAAAAGCCGGAAGTGGCACTGTGGCTCAAGTGGTAGAGAGCTAGCCTTGAGCTGAAGAGTACAGGGACAGCACCCAGGCCCAGTGTTCAGGCCCCACAACTGGACCCCACCCCCCACTCCCCCCCAAAAATTATGAGCTACTCAAAAGAGAAAGAAAAAAAAAAAAAAGCAAAGAAAACAATTGTCAAGATATTAGGCTGGCCTAGAGTTGGAGGCTCACGCCTGTAATCCTGGCTTCTCGGAGGCCAAGATCTGAGGATCGCGTCTGGACAGTTAAGTCTATGAGATTTACTTTTTTTTGGCCAGTCCTGGGGCTTTAATTCAGGGCCTGGGCACTGTCCCTTAGCTTCTTTTTCTCAAGGCTAGCACTCTACCACTTGAGCCACAGTGTCACCTCTAGTTTTTTCTGTTTATGTAGTACTGAGGAATGGAACCCAGGGCTTAGGCATGCTAGGCAAACACTTTACCACTAAACCATATTCCCAGGCCAAGTCCCTGAGATTCTTATTGCCAATTAATCACAGAAAAAGCCAGCAGTGGCACTGTGGCTCAAGTGGTAGAACACTAGTCTTGAGCTCAGGGACAGTGCCTGGGCCCAAAGTTCAAGCCCCAAAACAGGCCAAAAAAAAAAGATATTAGGCTGGACATGGTAGAGCACACCTACAATGTTAGCTATTCTGAAAGTAGAATTGGGAGCATCTGCCAGGGTCTGAGAGGCTGCCCTGGCAAAAACATGAGATCCAGGGGCTAGAGGTTTGGTTCAGATGGCAGAGTGTACAAGCACAGGACCTTGAGTTCAAACCCTAGTGCTGATGAAAGAAAGACAAGGCCAGGACGGTGGATCAGTGGTAGAGCGCTTGCCTTGCATGCATGAGGCCCTGGGTTCAATTCCTCAGTACCACATAAGCAGAAAAAACTGAAGTGGTGCTATGGCTCAAGTGGTAGAGTGCTAGCCTTGAGCTGAAGAGCTGAGGGACCAGAGTTCAGGCCCTATTACTGACCTCCCCCCCCAAAAAAAAAAAAAAGTAATAATAGCTGGACACTGGTGGTTCACACCTGTAATCCTAGCTACTCAGAAGGCTGAGATCTAAAGATCATGGTTCAAAGCCAGCTTGGGCAGGAAAGTCTGTGAGACTTGTATCTCCAATGAACCACCAGAAAACTGGAAGTGGTGCTGTGGCTCAAGTGGTAGAGTGCTCACCTTGAGCTGAAGAGCACAGGGACAGTACCCAGGCCCAGAGTTTAAGCCCTATGACTGACACACACAAAAAAGTAATAATGATGATAAAAACCCAAACATAGGGGCTAGGAATGTGGCTTAATGGTAAGAGTGCTTGCCTAGCATGAATGAAGCCCTGGGTTCAATTCCTTAGTACTACAAAAACAGAAAAGGCTGGAAGTGGCACTGTGGCTCAAGTGGTAGACTGTTTGCCTAGAGCCAAAGATACTTAGGGACAGTACCCAGGCTCTGAGTTCAAGCCCTGGGACATGCAGGGGGGGGGGGGACAACAACCCAAATATAGTAATATAGTGATAGATAACTTATTTGACTTGTTCAAATGTAGATTCAACTCAGGTGAGGAAGGGTAATATTATGTGCCATTTTAAAAAAGGCACTATAGACTGGTTCTGTTTTTATTTTATTTTTATTTTTGGTGCCAGTCCTAGGACTTGAAATCAGGGCTCGGGCACAGTCTGAGTTTCCTTTGCTCAGGGCTATCACTCTACCACTTGAGCCACAGCTCCACTTGCAGCTCTTTTTGTGATTAACTGGAGATAAGAGCCTCATAGACTTTCCTGCCTGTGCTGGCTTCGAACCATGCTCCTCACTTCTCACCCTCCTGGTAGGTAGGATTACAAGTGTGAGCCACAGGGCATCACACTAAAATTTTTTTTTTTAAGTCATTAGCTCCATCCTCACAGAAATAAAAGCCTGTAGGCCAAAGAAAGAAATTATTAATTTACATTAAAATGTATCATTTCTATTGTTTGTGGAGTTTCCTAAATAGATGGCTTCATACCTAATGCTAGAGTAATAATATGAACAAAATAACCAATCACACTGGAGCTAACTCAGTCCTCCATGACATAAAGCATAATATACAAGTTGCTGTGAAGGAAGGTAAGAGTCATGCCTGCCATGTACCTTGCATTGAGCCAATGTCAGTTTACACTTAAAACCTTAGATTCAGCCGGGCACCGGTGGCTCACACCTGTAATCCTAGCTACTCAGGAGGCTGAGACCTGAGGATCACGGATCAAAGCCAGCCCGGGCAGGAAACTCCGTGAGACTCTTATCTCTAATAAACCACTAGAAAACCAGAAGTGGTGCTGTGGCTCAAGCAGTAGAGTGCTCGCCTTGAGTTGAAGAGTGCACGGACAGCGCCCAAGCCCAGAGTTCAAGCCCCATGACCAACAAAAAACAAAAAAAATCCTTAGATTTAGTTGTAGCTTTACGAACGGAGAGGGAACGTTGTTTATTTATTATTATTTTAAGGTAATGGGTTTGGATTCAGGGTCTCATGCTTCTAACCCAGGTAGTATGTTCTAATAATGACGAAATATGTAAAGGTGGAAAAAGAGACTCTTACCAAAACAAATTTTTAATTAGGAAAAGCCTCCTTTAGTGTTGTGGGGATTGTGTGAGCTACAGAACAAGCTTTGTAGCTCTCTAGTGAATATCAATATGTTGTTCTGGTTACATAGGAGTACCACCTTTAGGAACTGTACTGAATTAAGAAGAATAACTAGGCTGGGAAGGTGGCTGAGTGGTACAGTGCCTGCCTAGCATGGATAAAGCCCAGGTTCGATTTCTCAATACCACATAAACAGAAAAAGCCAGAAGTGGTGCTGTGCCTCAAGTGGTAGACCACTAGCCTTGAGGGAAAAAAAAAAAAAAAGGTCAGGAACAGTGCCCAGGCCATGAGTTCAAATCCCATGACTGGAAAAAAAAAAAAAAAGAAGAAGAAGAAACAATAAATATACAGTTACTCCATGGACAAGATAAACTGTCCTGTTGCATACAGTCTGCAGTGTGGTCACATTTGAGGCTGTCTGTAAAAGGAAAAGAGTTAGGTGACAACAAAACATTTCCCTGGAGAGTGGAAAAATTCTACTGCTGTTGGAACACAGTGCAAAACAGCAGGGGAGTTAGGCAGGTGTACACACTATATTTACCTATAGAGCTACCGAGATAAGCCTCCAGAGCACTCTGTTCCCTGCTAGTTGAGGCTGATGCCATGGCCCAGACAATGGCAGTCAATCCCTGTTTCTATGCACATCTGTATTTAGAACTCACTCAGTATCATCCTCTACCACGGCTAGTGCCAGAGGCAGTGATCAGGTGCTCCTGTGTTCTTGGAAAATCTACCTTCAGTACAAAACTCAAAGGCTCCCAAGAAAAGTGTTATTGCTGGGGGCCGGTGGCTCACGTCTATAATCCTAGCTACTTAGCAGGCTGAGATCTGAGGATCATGGTGCAAAGCCAGCCCGGGCAGGAAACTCCATGAAACTCTTATCTCCAATAAACCACCAAAAAACCAGAAGTTGTGCTGTGGCTCAAGTGGTAGAGCACTCACCTTGAGCTGAAGAGCTGAGGGACAGCGTTCAGGCCGAGTTCAAGCCCCAACGACCAGAAAAAAAAAAAAAAAAAAAAGAAAAAGAAAAAGAAAAGTCTTGCTGGGCACCGGTGGCTCATGCCTGTAATCCTAGCTACTCAGGAGGCTGAGATCTGAGGATCTCGGTTCAAAGCCAGCCTGGGCAGGAAACTCCATGAGACTCCTATCTCCAATAAACCACCAGAAAAACGCAAGTGGCGCTGTAGCTCAAGTGGTACAACGCTCGCCTTGAGCTGAAGAGCTGAGGGACAGAACCCAGGCCCAGAGTTCAAGCCCCATGCCCCCCTCCATCCCCCCCCCCCAAAAAAAGACAAGTCTTATTTTCTACTAGTTGGGACCACAGGCTGGCCTCTCTGGAGAACAAATCTGGTTTGGCAGTGGATGGAAATGCTCTCTATTTTCTTGCTTCTTGTGGTTATAGCCAGCAGCTTAAAGTTCTTTGTGAAGTATTGTGTGGTGTGGCACACTTATAGTACTGGTTACTCAAGAGGATCATTTGAGCCAAAAGATACAAACCAGCCTGAGAAACAGCATCTTAAAGAAAAAAAAGTCTTTTGCAAGACTTCTGTAACCTAATGTGTCCTCTTGCTTCCAGTCACAGAAAGATTTAACTCCTCTGAGGCGGGCACATCCACTGTTCCTCTAATAAAGACCAACAGAGGCAGGCTGTCTATAATACCTAGAGCCCTGACTCACTACCCTTGGAAACGAACAGTTCTCAAAGGGAAAACAGCCACACTGAGATGCTGAACCTACCCAATCACTGGAGTATGAACTGTGCTACTCCATTAACTTTTTCCCAAGATTCTCATGTCACTATTCTGCAGAAAGAGCTTCTTCACCCAAAACAACTATGAACACATATCATACCATCTTCTGTTTTATAATTTTCTCCATAAATATCACATACATCTTTTGTTAAATTCCTAGATACTTTATGTATCTGATATTATTTTAAGATTACACTTTTTTTTGTTGTTGTTGCGGGCCTTGATTTCAGGGTCTGGGCTCTGTCTCTGAGCCTCTTTGTGCTCAAGGCTAGCACTCTATCACTTGAGCCACAGCACCACTTTCAGTTTTTGAGTGGTTAATTGGAGATAAGAGTCTTATGGGGACTTTTCTGCCTGGGCTGGCTTCAAACCATGATCCTCAGATCTCAGACTCCCGAGTAGCTAGGATTATAAGCATGAGCCATCAGCCCCCGGCTTTAAAAATTACTTACTTACACAGACACAGACACAGACACACACACAGACACACACACAGACACACACACAGACACACACACACAGACACACACACACACACACACACACACACACACACACACGAGAGAAAAAGAAAAAGGAAAAAAAAATCTAATTCTTTTCTAAGTTGAGAATATTATTTCACACATGGAATCAGAGTACAATACTATATGGAGAACAGTGGGCTGTTTTGACTTGCTCAAATAGCAAATTTTCAGCTTTTTGTTTTTTGTTTCTGGATCTTGGGGCTTGAACTCAGGGTCTAGGCACTGTAACTGAGATTTTGTGCTCAAGCCTCTACCACTTGAGCAACAACTCCACTAGTGGCTTTTTATTAATAGTTTTCATTATTTTCTGGCTTTTAGGGTAAATAACTGGAGAGAAGAGTCTCATGGATTTGAACCATGATCCTCAGGTCTCAGCTTCCAGAGCAGCTAGGATTACAGGCATGAGCCACGGGCACCCAGATAATTTTTCAGCTTTTTCCATGAAAACCAGGTTGAGAAACTCCCCTCTATATGTAGGATGCTTTGTTTTTTTCTAAACCAAGTAGGTAATAATCACAGAGTAAATCCTTTTAGGACCTTGGTAACCAGCTTTTGTCTCTTTGGCAGGGACAGAAACGCCTGTCTGTGGGCTGATATTGTGTATAATCAGTTCTGCCCTCCTACCTTACCTTTTGTACTTAGTTCTACCATCCCATCCAGCTTCCCTGCTATACCTGCTTCCTGCTGGGCCTAGCACTTGGCCACCTACGGACCCCGAGGCCAGGCAAGGCTTCATAGGCTCATCCCAGATGGGTGGAAAGCATGGCAATGAGAGGCTCAAGTCTGAACAAGCTCAGCCTCTAGTGAAGGCAGGGTCCCTCCCAGCACTCACCTGAGAGGCTCTGTCCCAGGCCCTGGCTCTCCTCTGCTCCCGGCCCATCCAGGACCCACGGGTCTTCTCCTCTTTCCAGCTGGGAGATTACACTGGGCTTGGATCCTGGTAATCCTGTTTGTTGGGAGGGAAGCCCTTTGTTTATACATTTACCAATATCCTCTTAGCCAGCGTCACCTCTGGGGACATGAAGATGGACAGGTCTGACTTGTTTGCAATGAACATCTGGAGGTGAGTGAGCCACCAGGAGCCTGTCCTGAGTCCCCATTCCACAGCCATCTCCCTTTGGAAACCCTCATCCCAGTCCACCACGTATGGCCACAGACAGGCCTCTGGAGGGGCCTTACCCAGGGAAACCACATTCCCATAATTCTCCATCATCACGTTTCTGTAGAGACCTCTCTGAGCAGGGCCCAGCTGGTTCCACTCCTCCTGGGAGAGGAGCACAGCCACATCCTCAAAAGTCACTTTGGCCTAGAATAACAAGAGTCAGGTGAGGACAAACCTCAATGTCTGAGAGGAAAATGGGGGAAGGAGTGTCTGAACACAGGTGATGAGGTGATACTCAGGCTTCCCCACGAATCCTCAACGTGGAAGAAACGGAAGGAGTCTTGGCAAGGGATACCGCACAAGCTTGGGATAGCGTACCTGGGGTGCTGCTGGCAGCTGCAGATACCCAGTTGCTGCCATCATGTCTTTTCAGTGCCTGTGCGAGCAACAGGAGCCAGAGAGTCCTGTGGGTCAGAGAGGGGAAGAACATGTAAGGGATCGGGCCTTGCTCCCAGTAGCCCCTGACTTCCTGGGGGACCCTTGTCCTCATACAGAGCCGAGCTGGTGAGCAGCATGCTGAGAGGAGACCCCAGGAGCTGCAGCCACTGCAGGTCTTCTCTGTCACATCCCCTCACCCATGCCAAGTTGGATCTTTGATTGTGGAGGCCTGTCCAGGCCCTGAACAAACACAGGGTTCCAGGCCATGGCTCCAGCCAGGACAGGCACTGGGCCATGGCCCAGGAAAGTCTCACTTAATAAGCACCAAAGATCTCTGAGCTGCATGTGGAAGGTACCCCTTGGCCTCCTGAGGGCAAAGGGTCCCCGTCTTCTCGCTCCAGACTTCAGGGACCCTCATGATTGGCTGATCACTTTCTTTGCTCTGGCCCATGGTTTTGCCTGTGCACAATAGCAGATTCTCAGGAATCAGTGTGTTCTATTTCCAAGGCACTTACATGAGTCACATGGGGGCTACAGGTATCAGACCAAGTTACCTCCTAAGACACACTTCTGATGAGAGAAGTTTGGCTACAAAGGGTGGGAACTAGATGGTCCAATAAGAAAAGCTTGGCCACCAGGGTGGGAATTAGACGGTCCTGCTTGAAGCACCACAGTTATATAGAGGTCCTAGAGGGTTCAGATCCTGAGTCATGCTTATGTATTCTTTGGCAGCCCTAGCACTCTGACAGGATAGACTCCAGCCCTATGGCTCAAGCTGGGTGATGTGAGTTGAGTGGCCTAGGCATCAAGTCTAAGACCTAAAGGAGGATTTGCCTAAATCAGAAGGGAAGGCCTGGGCATGGGTGGGTGCTAGATATGGACCAGGACAAGGTAAACTGCAGTATTCAACATCTTCAAAAGAGGGGAAAAAGAGGGGACCCAACTGATAAACTGGCCCTATAGAGAATGGGCTTGAGTCTTCCAGAATATCAAGGAAAGGCTGCAGTAGTGACACAGAGCCTATTCTACAACCAAAGGCAGGCACATGACAAATGGGATATTCAAGGATGAAATGATGGGTATTATGGTCTGCATGGGGAAGTGCCTAGGGGCAGAAAGAGTCATCTCATTTTTCTTATAAAGTATCAGATATATGTGTATATTTGCATGGACAGTCATTGCAAAGTGCCCATTCCCCCAAATGTTATGCACGTTTTTTTGGGTATAGGTGGGTTTTCCAAATGAATGCAAGACAAATTTTTAATAGTGCATAGTGAGAAACATGGTTAGGAGGGTAAATGAAGATAGATTCCAAGCTCCTCCCACACCTAAATAAATTCTAGAGGGACTCAACATATTACAAATGCTAGATACAAACAACAAATTACATTGGGCACATGCCTGTAATCCTACTCAGAAAGCTGAGATCTAAGGATCGTGGTGCAAATTCAGTCTGAGCAGGAAAGTGTGTGAAACTCTTTTTTTTTTTTTTTGTCAGTTGTGGGGCTTGAACTCTGGGCCTGGGCGCTGCCCCTCAGCTCTTCAGCTCAAGGCGAGCGCTCTACCACTTGAGCTACAGTGCCACTTCCGGTTTTCTGGTGGTTTATTGGAGATAGGAGTCTCGCGGTTTCTCCTGCCCGGGCTGGCTTTGAACCACGATCCTCAGATCTCAGCCTCCTGAGTAGCTAGGGTTACAGGCGTGAGCCACCAGCGCCCAGCTAGTGTGTGAAACTCTTATCTCCAATTAACCACTAAAAGCTGGAAGTGGAGGTTTAAGTAGTAGAATGCTAGCTTTAAGTAAAAAAATAAAAAGCTCAGAGACAGCACCCAGGCCTTGAGTTCAAGCCCCAGTATCCGCACAAAAAAACAATGGCAGCAGCAGCAACAACACAAATTATTTTAAAAATAATTATTAAGTATGGCAGCCCTTTGAAACATAACACAAAGCCCAAAATTAGTAAGGAAAAAAAATCTGGCCTTTTAGGAAACAAAACAGCAAAAAGTCCAAATTACTTCCCTGAAGTCCAAAGATATATTGGGAAGTACATTTTCAACATGTGTGAAAAGAATATGTGCTGGTAAACGACACAGGGGATACTAATAGCTAAAACACAAACGAAGGTTTCTGCCTCACCAATAACGATAGAGAAACACCGGTATGGCCAGGATTTGGGGATGAATCCTCTACACTGCAGGAAAGAGCTACATCAACGCTTTACAACCCTCTGGGTCCCGTAAACCCCAGGCCGTGCAAAGCACACTGAAGGACGTCCCAGACAAGCCCAACCAGCTGCGGGAGAGCAAGCACCCCGCTGCCCGGCAGCTGGGGTGGAGGAGCAGGGGGCTGGGCAGCAGCGCATTTCCCAACATGCTCGCGTGAAGTGCATCACTGCCTATGATCTTCTCAAAGCCAACCAAAAGAGAATGCTGCGTTACAAGGCGGCTTATCAGAAAGAATCCGAAAATAAGAGTGAGGTAGAAAAACGAGCGGAGGAGCCGGTCGGGGAGAGAGGTGCAACTGCCACGCGGAGCAGAGCGCCGCGTCCCGGGCGGGGAGTGGCCGGCGCCGCTCGGGGGTCTCGGGCCTCGGCTCGGGGGTCTCGGGCCTCGGCTCGGGGGTCTCGGGCCTCGGCTCGGGGGTCTCGGGCCTCGGGCCTCGGCTCGGGGGTCTCGGGCCTCGGCTCGGGGGTCTCGGGCCTCGGCGCTCGGGCCTCGGCGCTCGGGGGTCTCGGGCCTCGGCTCGGGGGTCTCGGGCCTCGGCGCTCGGGCCTCGGCTCGGGGGGCTCGGGCCTCGGCGCTCGGGCCTCGGCTCGGGGGGCTCGGGCCTCGGCGCAGGGCCGGCTAAGCCAGAAGGTGGAGCTCAGCCTTGGCGATACCGGGGCCACCTCCGCGCGCGCGCAGCAGCCGTGTCTCCCCCACACCCCGGCCAAACCGCCAATTCTCTCGGGAGGCCCCGTCCCCGAGTCCCCCGCGTGCACCCCTGCGGCGCCCGGCTCCGACCTTGGGTGGCTGGAGGCCCGGCCCGGGTGCAGCGTGGAAGGGCTCCGAGCGGGGCCGGGGGAGGAGCGGCTCGCGTCCGCGGCCCGCGCCGCGCCTCCGTGAGGGCAAGGCGGGCGGCGGCTGAGGGTCGGGCCCCGCCGGAGCCGCCGCCCGCTCACGGCCAGTCGCAAGCTCGGCCCGGGGCGCCGGCGGCGGCCGCCCAGACAAAGAGGCCAGCAGCGCGTCCGGGCGGCCCGCAGACTCCGCCCCCGACGCCGGGAGCGCTGGCTCCGGAGCTCCACGCTGCGGAACCGGAAGCGCGCCCCGCCCCTCCCTCCACGCACCCCTCCCTCCACGCACCCCGCCCCTCACCCCTCCCGCCCCGCCCTTCCGCCCCGCCCCGCCCCGCCCCTCCAGTCTTTTTCCGGGTCACCGACCGCGGGGCAGCTCTTTCGAGCCGCCAAAAGCCGAGGCCTCCGCCCGTCCTGAGCAGCTGTGCTGCGCCTCGGGCCGAGTCCCCGCGCGGCCCGGCTCTTACTTCCGGGCGCGTGGCGGAAGTGAGTCCCGAACCTCGCGTGCCGGGGTGGAACTCTGGCTTTCTCCCTCTCCGTTCCCGTACCTCAGAGGTGCGCTCGGCCCGGAGCGCCCTTCCCAGGCCCCGCCCGGCGGGATGTGGTCGCCGCTCGCAGAGGCATCTTGCTGGGGACTGTGTTATTTCTGCAGCCCTCAGAGGGGCCGCCCCGCCGGCGGCCCCTGCCCTCGCCTGCGCCAGGCCTTCGGGAGAACCGCCCGCTGGGCCGGGGTGCCCGGCGCCGGCCGCGCTGTGTCCCGAGGCGGCTGGGCTGAGGAGTGGCAGCGAGCACACCAGCGGGGACATTACCTGCGCGAGCACTGCTATCCCGTTAGCACCCCCGACTCCGCACTTTACCCACGAATACATTCACGTGGCCAACGCTACCGAGGTGCGGACAGGTATTTGAGCAACATCGCAAAAGCAGTGCCATCCACTAGAAGCGAAACCCGCACATGATACCACCCTGTTTCCCACCGCCTGTCCCAGGGCAGAGGTTAAGTCACACAGGGTCCAGTGGGCCGCGGGACGGCCTCCTGCTGCTCAGGCTTCTTCATAGGCTGGAGAGTGTGACCTTGCTCACCTCCGAAGAGTGGCGAACTGGCCTCGTTTTGCTCCGTTTTTATGCCTGTTCGTCTTCCAGGCATGCCCTCCTGTCAGCTCCCTAGTTCATGCAACTCAGTCTGCGTGTGTCCCCCTTGACGTCATCTGGGTGTGAGTAGTTCATTTCCATATCTTCATCTCCCGTGTAGTCTTAGTGCCCCCCCCCCCATCGTTGGTCTTGAACTCTGGGCCTTGGCGCTTTCCCCCTGCTCTATATAGCTCAAGGCTAGCACTCCACCAATTGAGCCACAGCACCACCTCTGGCATTTTCTGTGTATGTGGTACTGAGGAATCAAACCCAGGGCTTCATGCATGCTAGGCAAGCACTGTACCACTGAGCCAAATTTCCAGCCTAGTCTTTATTTATCCCTTTATTATCCCTTCTTCCAGACATGTCTTAGTCCCTAGAACTTGTTTGCCACACAGTATAAGGGACTTTGAAGTTATGGGCAGGGCATTGGTGGCTCACACCCCTAATCCTAGCTACTCAGGAGGCTTAGATCTGAGAGTCACTGTTCAAAGCCAGTTTGGGCAGAAAAGTGTGAGAGGCTTATCTCCAATGAACCACCCTCCCACAAAGGGGGAAAAAAAAAAAGCAGTTGTAAGTGGAGAGCTGTGGCCTAAGTGGTAGGGCGCTAGCCATAAGCACAAAATTGAGGCCTAGGCCCTGAGTTCAAGGACCTGCGCACACATGTAAGTTATGAAATTGATGACCCTGATTAACCTTAATTATGTGAGCCTCTCAAAATCCAAGAAAATGACAAGCCTGTGCTAGACCCTAGATGCGTGGGTCGCCTGCACACGGGGGGGAGTGGGGGGGCTGCCCTGGATGGGAGGAAACGCGAATGCCAACAGTTTGCATGTTTGGACCCTCAATCCCCAGACCACCGACAGCCGCACTCTCGACCCCAAGTGGCCGCGAGCGCCGAATCCTGACCCAGCCTTGAGCCCCACACGCAGAGCGCAACCAAGCACCGGCCCGGAGACTCCCCTGAACCCCAACTCCACCTCGACCCGCCCCAGAGCGCCTCCAAATCGAGGCCGAGCGCGCCGCCGTCCCAGGCCGCCCCGCCCCTCGCCTCGCCCCCGAGTGCGCGAGGCTCCGCCCCATCCTGCCCCTTGCCACGCCTCCGGGTGCGCGAGGCTCCGCCCCATCCTGCCCCTTGCCACGCCTCCGGGTGCGCGAGGCTCCGCCCCATCCTGCCCCTCGCCACGCCTCCGGGTGCGCGAGGCTCCGCCCCGTCCGGCGCCTCGCCACGCCTCCGGGTGCGCGAGGCCCCGCCCCGTCCGGCGCCTCGCCACGCCCCCGAGTTCCGGGTCTCCCGCGCTGCCCGCGGAGCCGTGCGCTGTAGACGTACTTCCGGAGGAGGCCTCGCGTGTGTGTGTGTCGGCTGCCGCCGCGACCCATGGCGGTGAGTGGAGAGGGGAAGGCGCAACCGTGCGGGGCCCGGCCGGCCGGCAGCCCCCTGTAAGTATCGTGCCACTTCCTTCTCCAGGCTCCAGATCGCCCTGCGCGGGAGACGCCCGCGGCCCCACGCCCGGGTGCTGTGCGCGCGCCCCGCAAGCCTCGGCTTTCAGGTTCTGTCCGGGGCGCCCGGAGTCCAGCTGCCGCGGCCCAAGGCTCCGGGCAGCCGCAGGGCTGTGGCGTCGCCGCCCGAACTCGTCCGGGGGGTGGAGACGGCGATGCTGCCTCCAGGAAGCCAACACGGAGGAAAGCCCCCGCCGGGGCGTCTGTGAGGGAGGGCGGCCCGGAGGAAGCCGCTCCTGGCGCCGAGGCCCAGGCAGGTGCGGGAGGCCCGCGCGTCTGCGGGGTCGAGGCCTGGCGCGGGCTGGGCTGGGGTCGGCGGGGTTGGGGGCTGGGCTGCGGGCTGCGGCGCGTCAGCCCCTGTCCCTCGTCCATGGCAGACAGACCAGCTGGCCCAGGAACTGGCCTGGTGCGTGGAGCAGCTGGAGTTGGGCCTCAGGATGCAGAGACCAACCCCGAAGCAGAGTAAGGACCCTCTTGTAAACTTAAGGGGGAAAGATGTGGTGCTGTGGCCTGTCGGTGCTCCCCCACAATGGTTAGCACAATGGATACGTAAGATGACTCGTCCTTTCTTTGCAGAGGAGCAAGCCATTGGGGCCATTCGAACCCTGCGCAGTGAAAAAGCCCCCCTGCCACGCAAGAGACAGCTGATGCGCTCCTTGTTTGGGGACTACCGGGCTCGTATGGAGGCAGAGAGGCAAGAGGCCCTGCGGGCACTTCGGGCTGGTGAGCAGCAGGGAAGTGGTTGGCTTAGCACATCTGTTTACTAGAGGGTCGAGAGGAAGTGGAAGGAAGAAGCCCAGTGCTTCTGGAGATGAGGTCAGGGTAGCATGAGAAAAGTTTGTACCTCTGAAAGGGGGAAGTCCTGAGGGGGATGAGTAGCCACCGATGTGTGTTTTCCTTATCTGTCTAGGGATGGGGAAAAGCACCTCACCTGTCTTTGCCTTGACCTTCTCTTTTGCACATAAAAGCAGATCAAATAGTGTTTTGAGTGTAATTCCCACAATGGAATATTCCATTTAGGTCTTCAGATCTTAACACTTTTAGCCACTTGGTGCATCTCTCTGTGACTCGAAAGGTGGAATGATAATACCTATCTTACAATTTTGAGAAGCTTATTAGTAAAATTATTCAGTGGAGTTAGGGTTATATGGGAAATCATAAACTGCATCTGTAATGTTACTGTTATTCAATTCTGACTCTCTGCTTTCCTCTCCCTGGCAGCTGCTCATTCAGCTCAAGTACAGCCTGTCAGTGAGGCTACCAGAAAGAAGAGCGGAAGGGTCTGCAGGCCTCGCCCAGCAGGGAAAGCCAAGGCTACTCTGGACTCTTCTGATGAAGAATTTAGGTTCAATTTCTTTTAGACTGTCACCACATTCTAGAACAGTCCTCCCCCACGTTAGAGTTTAAGTGCAGGGCATTGGCCTTGGATTATCTGTGACTGGCCTTTGGATCTGAGTTTGGTGGGTAAGATTGTCTGGTGAACATAAAACCCCTTCTGTAGGTTTTTTGATAAACTCTTTCTTGTTTGGCAAGAGAGATTCTTTAGAAAATATTTAATAAATGGAGGTGAGTGTTTAATATTGTACTCAGTGTCATGATTTGATAAAGTTGTCATTTCTGGAGAGGATTTATTGGGATACTACATATTTTATAGTGGATTCAATTTTGAAAGGATGTTCTGAGATGGGTTAGTGCCTTGTGCATTATGTTATAACATCTTAATGTCTTTGTATTATGTAGATATATCTATACAGATAAAAGATATGGACACATATTTAGAAAGCTAGGTAATGCCATCTGTAGAGAAGTAAAAATGAAGCAGGGGCTTGGCATTGTAGTATTCTGCTCTGACCCCAGGGGTTGGCTCTATTTCTGTGTTGCCTACATGTTTGAGCAGGTGTCATTCTCAGGAAACCTGCATGGCCTCCAGCAGTCCAGGCTCTGTTTGCAGGAGCCAAGGAGCTTCTTACAATCTTCCTGGTCAGAGATCTGGATTGAGCCCTAGCAGACTACCTCTCTAAATGTTGACACCATTACCAGGCCCTCCATTGAATTGGGATGACCTAAGAAACTTGAGGAGTCTTTAGCCAGGGGGATCTTCGCTTAACTAGGTTGGTTAAATTGCTCCCACACTAAATAGAATCTAGAGCCCAGGAATGGGCTCAGTATCTCTGTGATGTTTAATGGACAGTTCAAACTCAACATGTTTGTTTCTTCTGCTTTTCAGTCAACAGCACTATTGCTTCATCTAGTTCAAGGATGAGGAGCTTTTTTTTTCTGCTAGCAGCCATTTTGATATTTATAACATCTTTCAATGCCTATACAAAATTACCAGTATGGTTAGCTGGCCATGGTTAATTGACAAGAAACCTATGTTTCTGCCCCATTACGGATGTCCTGTGGGCGAGGCTTTCCCCACCTCTGATAGTCAGCTATGAGTAGGCTACAAACCTGTGTCATTCTTGTCATTTTCCAATAACATACTCATCTCTGCCTTCTCAATTCTACATTTTTTTCTGCTTTTCTTTTGTGGGGGTGAGTGCTTGGACCGAGGGCCTCATTGATTTTTTTTTTGTTGTTGTTGGTCATTGGGCTTAAACTCTGGGCCTGGGCGCTGTCCCTCAGCTCTTCAGCTCAAGGCTAGTGTTAATACCACTTGAGCCACAGCTCCACTTATGTTTTTTTTTTTTTTTTTTTTCCTGAGTGGTTTATTGGAGAGTCTCACGGACTTTTCCTGCCTGGTCTGGCTTTGAACTGTGATCCCCAGATCTCAGCCTCCTGAGTAGCTAGTGAAAGGTTAAAGTTTGAGGTAGTGACCACCACTTGTTGCTTGTTTCTGTCTAGCAAAGCAACACCTGGTGGTAATCAAAACACCTGGTTGATTGTGTGCCTATATAAGACCTGCAAATCCTTAGCTCGGGGCTCTCCTCCTAGGCTCTGCTGTGTCCAAGTGTAGGACGAGGCCCGAGCTGCAGGCCGTTTAAGTAAAACAGCTGTAGAGTCTGACTCTCGGTCTTCTTGCGGGGGGGGGGTGGGGGGGGGGGGAGGGTGTCCTGCGACCTTGGCATAACACTAGGATTACAGGCGTGAGCCACTGGGACCCAGTTGGCCTCACTGATTTTTTACCTTGAGCCTCACCTTCACTTCAGGCTTTTTGTTGGTTAATTGGAGATAAGAGTCTCACAGGCTTTTCCTGCTGCAGCTAGCTTCAAATTTTGATCCTCAGATTTTAGCCTCCTGAGTAATTAGGATTATAGGTATGAGCTACCAGTGTTTGGCAGGTTTTTGTTTTTTTTTAAACTCAAGATGGCTTTACTATATATATGGCTTAGTGTGCTGGCATGCCAGGCTTAAGATTTTCCTTATCATTCTAGTTCAAGCCTTATGATGTCTTACCCTGACTCTGTTGTGCTAAACTCCTGATGCTGTTTCCCCTCTTCTTGTCTTACTTCCTGTCTTCACTGCCAGAGACAAGTTCCACATATTTCAGGTCATATTTCTCCTGGTCAGTGACTTTATTGTACCTGGAGTACAATATGAAGGCAAGGCTGAATGTAGGGCCGGTCTCTGATGTCCTCCTCCTCCCACTTCTGCCTCAGTGGCCTCTTACTTGCTTTAAAGTAATCAAACTTAATCTTGCCTCAGAGTTTTTGTTTTTGTTTTTTTGGCCAGTCCTGTGGCTTGAACTGAGGAGGGCCTGGGCACTGTTCCTGAGCCAGCTCTTTGTGCTCAAGGCTAGCTTTCTACCACTAGAGCTACAACATGACTTCTGGCTTTTTTAAGTAATTTATTGGAGATAAGAGTCTCCCGGTGACTTTTCTGCCCAGGCTGGCCTTGAATCGCAATCTTCAGATCTCAGCCTCCTGAGTAGCTAGGATGACAGGCTTGAGCCACCAGCACTGGCGGCATTGCCTCAGGGTTTTTAACCAACCTCTCTTCCTTTCTTTCTCGTTTTTTTTTCTTCCTTCCTTTCGTACTTTCTTTCTTTGTCCTGGAGCTTGAACTCAGGGCCTGGGCACTGTCCCTGAGCATCTCTGTGCTCAAGGCTAGCACTCTGCCACTTGAGCCACAGCATCACTTCCAGCTTTTTCTGTGTATATGGTATTGAAGAATCAAATCCAGGGCTTCATGCATGCTAGGCAAGCACACTACCACTAAGCCACATTCCCAGCCCAACTTTACTGTTTTTGCTTGGATTGCTCTTCCTCTAACCTTAGCATCATTGGATTCACAAAGTAAGCCTTTACTTTGTGTGGAAAGGTCAGTGCTTTGTAGATTCAGGTAAAGCTAGAATTGCTACCAGGGAAGTTTTTCTCCATGGTCATCTTGTAAATGGAGTGTTATAATAACCCCTTTACCTAAGTAGCTGCTTTTAGAACTACAGCTATTAGCTGGGTGCAAAAAGCCAAGCAAGAGCTTGAGATCTTCAGTTTAAGCCCCAGCATGAAATAAAAAAGATAGGTATCATCTGTCGAAAGAAGATACACTGATCTCAAGAAGATGCCTTGATTTACAACCCAGTTACATAAATTCAGATAAAAGGTCTTAGAACTCTCCAGTTTATGCATCTATATTAAATAGCTTTCAGTGAAACAGGATCCTCTCTTTACAATTCATACCTCATGTTGAACTTAGCTCTTTTTTCATTTAGATTTTGCACCTTCCACTAAGTCTACAGCTCTGTCTCTTGTATAAGACCCTCTAGGCCTTCCTTGCAGTCTTGCACAATCCGCTAATAAGGCTTGTGTCTTATGGACTTGGGGTTAGCCTTTGGGTTGTATTACTACTTGCTTCCTTTCCCTCACCCTGCCCTGCCACGCCTACTCCAGTGGAGTCTGCTTGGCATGGAACATTCTGCTATCAGATCTGAGAATGGGGCTTCAAAGAGGCCTACCTCCTGGAAAGTCTGGCAAGCCCCTGGGAAAGATGTGTTCCTGTTTCTCTTTTCTTCACTGCATAGCAGTGCCTATTATTCTTTTTTTTTTTTTTGGGTCTGGTTGTGGGGCCTGAACTCTGGGCCTGGGTGCTATCCCTCAGCTCTTCAGCTCAAGGCTAGCGCTCTACCACTTGAGCCACAGTGCCACTTCCGGCTTTTTTTTTCTTTTTGCTTATGTGGTGCTGGGGAATCGAACCCAGGGCCTCAGGCATGGAAGGCAAGCGCTCTACCACTGAGCCACCTTCCCAGCCCCCCTATTATTCTTTTACTGTTCCTGCTGCTGCTACTTACTCATGCTCAACGTTCCTTTTTCAGGGCTCTTTCTTGGAAGTGATGATGACTCCAACATCCGATGAGTGTCCTGAGAATATAACTAACTCACCAGAGTTAAGTGCTACCCTGAAAGCCCCTCTTATGGAGGCTATTAGACAAGTCATAAGTAAATATAAAAGTCTTGGGGGTTTCATGACGTTACTTCAGCAGAAGGAATAGTTTGTAAGAGATTTACAAGAAGCTGTAGGCACGGCTAGAGCAGAAAGAGTGTATGGCTATTGGAGACTTCCCTTTAATCCTGAAGCATATACAATAGACCCATATGGATATCCTGTAGATAAGAAAGATGTAGAGGGATATTTAGACCAAAAGCTAAAGAAGATTCCTAAAAGGTTGGTAGATGGAAGGTGGCAATGGCTTATCAGAGGAAAATGGTGAGATCCTGCATTATCTAGAGGACCCCAAAGACTTCCCCAGATCCATAGCCTTTTACAGGTGTGTATGATAAGGATGGCAACCGTTGGGTAAACTACTTAGAAGAAAGAACTTCCTATTACTCTCTTCCATTACTGAGAGACTTGCTAGATCTAGGTCTCCTTGGTGCTTACTATCAAAAAAGGAACAAGGAAGATCTTATGAGACAGTTAAGGCCTCTATGGAGAAGAGTAGACGATTATGTGAAAGGGTTACAGAGAAGACACTATGAGCCTGAATTTGATATATGGCCAGATTTAACTAAGTATACTGAATATCATGATTTTTGGTCACAAATTGGGGACCCTCTAAAAAAATCACAATTGCTTAGAAAAGATTTGGAACGCGTAAAGTGCAAAACTAAACAAAAGTAACAATAAAGTACTAGAGTTCATGCCTTTCTGTCCAGCACCTTGCCCATATGCTCTGGTTAATGGTTAATAGGTGATAAGCATCTCGAAACCCATTGTATTTCTTAAAAATAGAGATAAAGCCTGGAACAAGTGCCTATCTAGCTCATCATCCAAAAAACAAGATCACCCGACCAGCTGGCGGCCACCCAAGAACAAAGCCTTGCAGCAAGATTGTGTAACCTTTTGCCCTTTCTCATGGAGACCTTTTTCTATAGAAGCTTGTCATCCTCTGCAATAAATCGCACTCAGCATTCACTCCTCTTGTGTGTGAGTTGTCTGCCATCTCCCCACCTGTTCCAGTTACCTCCACTAGGTGTCCTCCGTTGTTCCGACAGAGCCGGTCCGCGGCACTGCCCCATGAGCTATTTGACCCTTTACCTTCAGCTTTGGAGGGCCTGAAAAAAGGAGACACCAGGGCAGATCTTTCCCTTTTGAGGTGTTGGTGGATAAGATTAAGGTTAAGGGTTACGTTTGGGTCTGGGTATAGGGTATAGGTCAGGGTTAGAGACAGGATGGGTCAGTAGAAAGGCCCAGAAATTGCAGGAGGGTGTAAGAAGACTAAAGGGATGGTCAGAGTTTTCTTTACTAAGAAAGCATGGTAGGAGGGGAGCTGAGATCTAAGATTTGTTGGAAGCTTTGAAAATTTGAGAGGAAAGACATGCCTGACTTCAGTTTCAAAAGTCCTTCCTAGCTGCTGGGTTGAGAACACCCAAGCCTGAGAGCTGCCCATCTTCAACCAAATGGATGAAACTCGTTGCCGTTATAGACTGTAGGAAAGCAGGAGGTGCTGAGGTCTCAGTCCTCTGAAAGGAGCACACAATGACTAGTTTCAAAGGAACTCAGTGACAGGAGGTTATCTGCTTAACCTGAAGTCTGGGTATGGGATTAATATGACCAGAATTTCCTTTGGGTTAGATACTACTTTAGTAAATACGTAAACATTGTATTCAAGTTTTTTTTTTCTTTCTTTTTCAGTCATGGTGCTTGAACTTGGCCTGGCCTGGCTTTGTCCCTCAGCTCTTTAGCTCAATGGTAGCACTGTACCACTTGAGCCACAGTGCCACTTCCGGTTTTCTGGTGGTTAATTGGAGATAAGAGTCTCATGGACTTTTTTCCCCTGGGTAGCTTTGAACAGCTATCCTCAGATCTTAGCCAGTAGCTAGGATTACAGGTGTGAGCCACCAGCACCCAGCATTGTATTCAAGATTTTAATATATTGTTTATTATATATGTTGCATAATATATAACTTGGATGCTCTTCAAGCAACAGTGACTTTTATCAGAGTCTCAGAGGAAGAGTCCAAACTCTAGATGTGTGAGAACCAGGGTACAGCTTCTAAGTTCTCTCTCCTTGGAAACTGGTGCTATTATTTTGGACTGGAAGGGAGCAAGGACAATGATCTTCCCCCCACCCCCCATTTGTTCCAAGTGAAGCCAGACTCTAAGCATGTCACAAACATTGATTCATCAAACCTTTTAATCACCTTAGTGAGATTCAACATTTCAACATAGTGTCTAGTGTGTACACTGCTGCACTTGTTCACCCTTTGTCCCTCCATTTATGAGATTCACCCTTTTAAAAATGTGTATCTTCCAGACAAGAGCCATGGCACAGGACTGGGAAGGGACATGCCTATTTTGGCCCCACCAGGATTGTCACCGAGACCGTCTCTAGATTACTCAAAGTAATCTAGACCCTGCCCCAGACAGTGTCAACCCCAGTTGAAGATGCAGAGTAGCCGGGGATTTAACTGGGTGGGACTGCTATGTCTACCAGGTATAGGGTGTCGATCCATTTCACCAGGATAGGTAGGGAGTGGTGACCCTCACTAATAAGCTCCTGAGAGAACAGGCTCCTGCAGGAAACAGTTCTGCTCTGAGTCATCTCTACCTCTGTCCCTGTTGTGAGTTAGCAGGAATACCACACAGAAGGCATGAGCATTGGTCTGGTACAGTAAACCACTGAGGGGTATTCTCTCTCTCTCTCTCTCTTTTTTGTCAGTCATTGGGCTTGAACTTTGGGCCTGGGCGCTGTCCCTCAGGTCTTCATCTCAAGGCTATAGCACCACTTCTGTTTTTCTGAGTAGTTTATTGAAGATAAGAGTCTCTTGGACTTTTCCTGCCTGGGCTGACTTTGAACTGAGATTCTCAGATCTCAGCTTCCTGAATATCTAGGATTACAGGCATGAGCCACCAGTGCCTGGCTTGGTTTGCTGTGATGATGGTTCTACTTCCTCCTTCCGCCATGCCCCTCCCCAAACCTACGTCTTGGTAGGGCATAACAAGTCAGCCAAAGTGCCCAGGCCCAGGTGGACCTTCTTCCCTGGTACAGCCCTGCTCCTGCACACAAACAAGATGAATCTGTTGGCCTTGGGATTCCCTCTGGACAGTATGGGCCTCAAGCTCCTGGAGATGGCCATGGGTGGCAGATGTCAGGCTAAGGCCTTTAGAATTCTTAGGAACCCTGGCATAGCTGTCCTCCCAGGACCGCAGCCCACAGAGGTGGCCTGACACTGTGATTTCCAGATGACACTCCTTTTACACCAGGAGGCACAAGTGTTGTTGTGTAGACTTCATAAGCAGATGAAGTTTTTGCTCACATTTCCTTTGGGTTCTCTTGCCAGCTCGGAGGAGAAGGGCACGTATAGACTCATCTCCCAGGATCTCCAGTATAGACTCATCCCCCAGGATCTCCAGTATAGACTCATCCCCCAGGATCTCCAGTTTCACCCTTCTGCATCCAAGCTCGGTAGCTCTTTCTCTGTCTAATGGCTCCTCACTCATTAGGACTGGGTAAGCATGTGTTGCCCCTGTCCCAAGGATGACAGCAGCTTTACAGAAGCTAGCACTGACTTTATTAATACCCAAGCCACAGATGCCCACTGAGAAACTCCAGGGTGGCTAGGACCTCCATGGGTGACATGCCTTCACTGAACATAAAGCCTGCTCTTGAGGACTGGGTGTTTTGTTAGCCAGAGAAGGAAGGGCAGATGGCTGCTTTAGCAGGACTTGGGTTCTAGCTCCCTCGGTAGGTAGTGTATGACCAGGGGCTCAGTAGCAGAGGCACATGGAACTTCTGAGTTTCCTTTGCAATGGTGAAAACAACCTGGGAGAAGCAGATAAAACAGTGGAAGGACCACAACACACAAATTTCCTGACCCCAGTGCTCCCTAGCAGAGTTCAGTGGCCTGGACACTGGGGCCGGTGGAGACTGGAAACTTTCTGAGGGCAGAAGATGGGGTGAATGTTTCCTGGGCCTGCTGAGTGTGCAAGAAGTCAGGTGCTTTGCAGCTTCAGTGGAAGGTTTACCACAGGGGCTGGGAAGTTGGCTCAGTGGTAGAGCGCTTGCCTTGCATGTCTGAGGCCCTGGGTTCGATTCCTCAGCACCACGTAAGCAAAAAGAAAAAAAGCCAGAAGTGGCGCTGTGGCTCAAGTGGTAGAGCACTAGCCTTGAGCTGAAGAGCTGAGGGACAGTGCTCAGGCCCAGAGTTCAGGCCCCACAACCGGACAAAAAAAAAAAAAAAAAAAAAAAAAAGGAAGGTTTACCGCAAAGCCCTGAGAGCTGGGGGCTGGGCTCAGGTGAGAACTTGTCTACAAAGCCTGAAGGGTGTGTCATCTTGAAGTATAATGATGCTTCAGGCCCCAGGATACCTTTCTTAGGGGAGGTCAAAGGAGGTGAGCTTACCAGTCTATCATTGCCCTGCCATGTGAGTAATGGGACCAGTCTCTCCATGACCCAGAGGAGTAAGGCCTGCAGGTCCGTGAGTCAGGGACACCCCCCACCCCCCATAGCTCTCACCTCCACATATGGGTAGAAGCTCTCCTGCCCTCTTTTCATCCAGTAAGCCTCAGTGTCGAAAGACAGTTTGTAGATGCCTGGCTTCATTTGACCTGCTGTCAGGAGCCCAGGGCAGCGGCCATCTGGGTCTGTGTAGCTGGAGAGAAGATGGGCTGTAGAGAGGGACAGAGAACCACCCTTCCCCAGTTCTGGATTTGCCACTCCAGATAATCCTCACATCTGTGTGGGTGAGCACAAACAGTGGACTTTTTTTTTTGGGGGGGGGTCCGGTCGTGGGGCCTGAACTCTGGGCCTGGGCGCTGTCCCTCAGCTCTTCAGCTCAAGGCTAGCATGCTACCACTTGAGCCACAGCACCACTTCTGGCTTTTTTTTCTGCTTATGTGGTGCTGAGGAATCGAACCCAGCGCCTCATGCATGCAAGGCAAGCGCTCTACCACTGAGCCATCTTCCCAGCCCCATGGCATACATTTTCTTTATGCTTAAGTATGTTTATTTATTTATTTTGTCTTCTGTGGGGCCTGAACTCTGGGCCTGGGTGCTGTCTCTCCCCTCTTCAGCTCAAGGCTAGCTCTCTACCACTTGAGCCACAGCACCACTTCTAGTTTTCTGGTGGTTAATTGGGGATGAGTCTCACAGACTTTCCTGTCTGGGCTGGATTTGAACTGCCATCCTCCAATCTCAGCCTCCTGAGTAGCTAGGATTCCAGGCATGAGCCACCAGTGCCCGGCTATAACCTGTTTTATATAGTATAGTATGTTTTATATAGTATAGTATGTGGCTGTCTGGGTCAGTAACTACCCACCCCTGCCCACCATGCATGGGGGGAGGTCCACATGGAATGGGCTGATTTTATGTTCTGCCTTCTTTTTTTTTTTTTTGCTTGTGTGTGAATGTATAGGTGCTTGAACTCAGTCTAAACACACTGTTTCTTAACTTTTATGTTCATGGCTAGTGCTCTGCCACTTGAGCCACAGCTTAGCTAATTAACTGGAGGTAAGGTCTCACATTTCCTGTTTGGGCTGTTTTCACACTGCGATCTTCAGATATCAGCCTCTTGAGTCGCTAGGCTTACAGGAGTGAGACACCTGAATCTGTCTGTCTAGGATCCAGAAGGTCTGTGGTTTTTCTTAGTCACTACCAGAAAAACCTCTCATTGTTCTGACCAGCTGGACCTCAACATGTCTCCCACAGTGATGAGAAAAAACAGAGCAGGTACATGGACAGGGAGCTATACATGACCCTGTAGGATTCTTGGCCAGGCTGCCTCAATTTGACTGCTCAGATGGTATCTGGCCTCTTGGCCCTGGGTTTGCGAAGGGCTGGATGGGAAAGAGACAGTAGTACACTTGGTCCTGAACCATTGGGTAGGGGTCAGACTCCCAACTCTGTTCCCTGTTCCATTCCTGGTTAGAATTTTGGAAACCAAGGCTGTGTGCTTCACGGTAGAGTGTCCTGGGAACCCCCTCATGGGAACCCCAGGGGTACAAGCTAGCCTGTCTGGACTTGGAAACCCTGAAACTGGAAGGACAAGTATAGCAGAGCCTGTACATGGGTCAGTGGCAGGATCCAGGGCCTGGGCTTCAGTGCACATCAAAGCTGATGAGCACAGTGCCTCATGAATCTGGCTTGAAATTCCAGTAGTCACTCGTCACTGCTGCCTCAGTCTTCCCAGCTGTAAACGGGGAATTACAACACTGGACTACAAGATGAATGGTGAATAAAGAGAGCAGGAATAAATGCATTCTGTGTGCAGCCTGGCACAAACATAGATTAATCATGGCCTCCTAATTAGTGTTCAGATGCCACCTCTGCCTGTAACTCAGCAGCCCTTGAAAGAGGCACACACACCTGGCTTCCAGCATAGCGTGCCCTGGGAGGCTGCTAGATAGCAAAGATGTCCCAGACACTTCTTGGCACCCTTCAGAGCTGTGCACACCTACGAAGCAGCTTTTGGTATGATCTCCATTATCTCAGATGGAAAACCTGAGGCCCAGAGAGTCCTGAGGCCAGACCTTGACCCCAAGCAATGGTCTTCCATGGCTAAGAGGACAGTGGGGGTTCAGCAGCCAGCTCTGCCCATGTTCCCACCTTAGTATCCACGTTCCTGGCTGGCTGTTACTGCCCCAGGACAGGACTAAGGTAGGGCCCTGCACTGAGGGTCAAGCTCTCCCGATGCCTCCTACTCTGAGGGCTTTCTTCTTACCTCTTCCTCAGTTCTGTCCATTGCTGGGTGAGGTCTTCCAGTCTGGATAAACGAAGGCAGAGACCCTGGGCCGGGAGCCCAGAGGCGGTGTCTAGCACGTGAGTGGTCAACGGACTGCTCTTGGACTCCATGCTACTGCCCTGGACAAAGAAGGGCGGACAGTTCCTGGGGCTTGTGTTCCTGGGCTCGGCCCAGAGTCCACTGGCTGTTAGGAGAGCAAACAGCCCCAACTGCCCTGGGGAAGGCTAGGGTCAAGGGTCACTGAAACTGCCCCGTTGGCAGGAAGGGGTGCCAAGCTCTCAGCACTGGCCTAGGTCCCTCCAGGGTCCCGACCCCATCCCCCCTCAGTTCCAGGAGAGTGTCTCCTTTCACAAGCCGGCTCTCCGGACTCCCGGGTTCGCTCCCGCTTCCCCGTCCCCGCAGGTGAGGCGAGGGAGCCCCGAGGATCCGGGTGACCCCGACCTACCTGCGGGGGGCTCAGCTGTCGCTGCAGCACCAGCAGCCGCAGGGAGCCAGAGACTCCCGTCTGTCCCGGAAACTCCAGTTTGCGCTGCCCGCGGGCTGGGAGGTCAGGGCCGCTGGCTTCCACCCGCGCAGTGCCCGGGGCCACCTGAGGGAGGCGAGCCTGGGCCGCTCAGCCCCGCCCGTCCGCGCCGCCCCTCCCACGGCGGGGCCGGAGGGCCTGGGGCCGCGGGGCGGGGCGGGGCCAAGGTGACACGCCCCCGAGGAGGCGGGGTCGCCGTGCGTCCCGGCCGAGGGGCGGGGCCGGGGCGGGGCCGCCGCGAGTCCCGGCTGAGGAGGCGGGGCCGGGGGCGGGGCCGCCGTGAGTCCCGGCTGAGGGGCGGGGCCGGGGGCGGGGCCGGGGCCGGGGGCGGGGCCGCCGTGAGTCCCGGCTGAGGGGCGGGGCCGGGGGCGGGGCCGCCGTGAGTCCCGGCTGAGGAGGCGGGGCCGGGGCCGGGGCCGCCGCGAGTCCCGGCTGAGGGGCGGGCCCGGGGGCGGGGCCGCCGTGAGTCCCGGCTGAGGAGGCGGGGCCGGGGGCGGGGCCGCCGTGAGTCCCGGCCGAGGGGCGGGGCCGGGGCCGGGGGCGGGGCCGCCGCGAGTCCCGGCTGAGGGGCGGGGCCGGGGCGGGGCCGGGGCGGGGCCGCCGCGAGTCCCGGGCCAGGTTCCCTCCCGGCCGCGCGCCGGAGCGTCCTCGGCTAGGGGTTCCGGTAGGGCTGGCAGGATTTCCCGTTTGGGCTGTGCCGGGCCTCGCCTTTGTTTCCTCTCGGCTCCCGCCCCTCCGCCTCGGCCTGGACGGGGCCGGCCCGGCTCCGCGGCGGGGCTCCGAGCGCGGCCGCGCGGTCCACACGGCGCAGGCGCGCTGGGCTCCCCGGGCGCGCCCAGCCCCGGCCGGCGGCGGACACACGGGGATGCCGGGTCCACACCGGGCCGACCCCGCTCAGGAACGGCTGCGGAAGGCGCGGGGGCGGGTGGGGTGCGCAGAGGCGGCCTTTGTGTCCCATGAACTTTAGGCAGACGTGAACCCGGTAACTGTGGGTAGCGGTGGGGGGACGGGGACAAAGAAGACGGGAGACACGGTCCAAGGAACAGTGCTCCGAACCCGAAGCGTGGAACCGCAGCCCAGCACGCACTGATGATAACTTTATGTAAAAGGTAAAATCAAAGCACATGGGGGACACTGTCTGCTCACTGAATGTTTGAAAGGAGCGGGAGGCCGCGCCCGGCCGACCATGGCAGCCTGAGCCCACCTGGGCAGAAAGACTGAGGACCAACAAAAGGCTGGAGGAAGCAAAGAAGCTAAGGAATAGCACCCAGGCTACGAGTTCAAATTCAAGCTCTAATACACAGACACAAAGAAAATGGTGGGCTGGGTATGTGGCTCATGGTAGAGGGCTTGCCTAGCAGCATGAAGCCCTGGGTTCGAGTCCTCAGCACCACAGACACAGAAAAAGCCAGAAGCAGTGGTGCAGTAGCTCAGGTGGGGGAGTGCTAGTCTTGAGCAAGGAAGCTCAGGGAGGGTGCCCAGGCCCGGAGCTCAAAGACTGGCCGAAAAGAAGGACGAGGAGGAAGGAGGAGGAGATGGCGGTGGTTGGGGATCATGGTTCGGTAGTGGAGGGCTTACCTAGAGTGCAGGATTCTTGGTTATGTCTCCAGCACCCCAACAAAGCAAAACACAACACAACACTGTAGAGGCAGGTCAGAAGTATGCATTTGAGGTATAAATTGTACTGTTTGTTTATGGAGATGTCTCCAAGAGATGCTTACGCCTTGTTGCAAATACCCAATGGAGTAAATAAATTACACCAGCATTTCCATTAGTCCTTTAAGAGGAATGAAGCCCATTTCTGTGTAAGATTGAGGCAGAATAGATAAAGGAAAATGAAGTATGAGAAATAGCAGCCAGGAATTCAGGGATGAACACTGAATTAATGAATAGGTGAAGAGCCTTTATTACCATAATAAGCAGCAACATTTATTTTGAAAAAGGAGAGGGAGGGGATGTGAAGGCATGGCTCAACCTACTAAGCAGGAACAACCAACTGACTTTCCTAAGATCATGGGCTCCGCCACCTCCACTACAGAGGGCTCTGACATTGCCTTTTAGGGAAAATGAAGCAGAGGGAGATGTTTCATTTCAGTTTTCTTTTCTTTTCTTTTTTTTGGTGCCATCATGGGGCTGGAACTTAGGGCCTGGGTGCTGTCCCTAGGCTGTTTGTTCAAGGCTAGTGCTCTACAACTTGAGCCATAGCCCCACTTAAGGTGTTTTGGTAATTGGAAATAAGAGTCTCATGGGCTTACTTGCCCAGGATGGCTTTGAGTTGAGACCTTCAGATTTCAGCCTCCTGAGTAGAGTTACAGGTGTGAGCCAAAATGATGACAGCTTAATTTTTTTCTGATTCTGGGCCTATATCTAGACTTGTGCCTCAACTCAGGGATGCAGCCTGGAATCTGATGCCCAGTAGGTCCAGTATGAGAGATGCTTCCCAGGATGCATGTAGTCAACACAATTCCATTCTTGAAAATAGTTATGATGGAAAACTTTGTTATCTATGTCAAGGGCCAGAATTTCCACAAATTGAGTTTAGAGATCAAATAGACTTGTGTTGGTGATCCTTGTATACCTGCAGCAACCATCTAAGAAATAGATTGGCACATGGTTAGCCTTGGTGTGATAACCCTGGCTAGACTTCAGGGGCAGTACCACTCAAAGCTGGGTGATTTACACCAGCCACTTCACATGATTCTTTGTGGACAGAAGCACTGTCGTGGATGATTGCTTCCTTGGGTGACTGCCAGCTTTCTGTTGTTTGTAAAACTGGACTGTTCCTTGAATATGGGGCTACTAACTGAGTGACATTATTTGTGCATGATCTGATGTGCTGTGGCTTATTCAGGAACTTATGCAAAAAAAAAAAACCCAAAAAAACAACAAAAAATGACCACCTATAAATTTTATTTAACATATTTTACTGTAGTTTCAAAAAATGAATGGTTTACTCAAACTTGAATTTTGCAATTTATGTGAATGAATTGTATGGTTTTGTGAGTTATAGTTAGAAAAAAACTGCTATAAAACAAACTCAAAACAGAAGGGAAATAACCAAATTAACTAAGAGGGGAAAAGATTTTAATAGACATTTTCACCAAGGAGAGTATAAATGGCTAAGGAGAACAAAGGCTTTTTTTTTTTTTTTTGGTCCGGTCGTGGGGCCTGAACTCTGGGCCTGGGCGCTGTCTCTCAGCTCTTCAGCTCAAGGCTAATGCTCTACCACTTGAGCCACAGTGCCACTTCCAGCTTTTTTCTTTTTGCTTATGTGGTGCTGAGGAATTGAACCCAGGGCCTCGGGCATGCAAGGCGAGCACTCTACCACTAAGCCACCTTCCCAGCCCAGAACAAAGGCTTTGGTCACCAACAATTTATGGTAAGACAATGAAATTTTTTATTGTATCAGTTGTATGTGCTCAGAAAAATACACAATAAACCCGTTTAAACAAGGATATTTTGTGAAATACTTACTGTGCACATCAAATGAACTGAGTGTAGACAAGCCTTACTGAATGCAGATGGCTCAGAGGCAGGGAAGGCAGGATAAGGACCCAGCTTCCCTAGAGAACTTTGTCCCAGTGGCCTAGGTTTTGCCCTGGAAGGGGCCCTCTCCATTCCACGTCCTGGACCAAGTGCAGCTGCCCAGCCAGGACGGGCATTTGGCCGCTGTGAGAACCTGGGGGACTGGGGAGAAGTCCTGTCCCATGCTGACATCACTGCCACGTCACCTGGCTGCAGGGGGAGGGACCTCAGGAAGCAGTTGTAGGCGGCCCTGGATATGGGGAAGATGGGTTCTGGGAAGGGGAGAAGAGAAGAAACGCTGCAAGAGACACTCCTCCTGGAGTGGACCAGTGCCTGGGCTTTGCTGGCTCCCTTTGAGCCTGAGGGGAGACCCGGACAGGAGGAGAAGCCCAGGGAAACACTGGCCTGCAGAGGGCCAGGTAGGGCCAAGATGCCTGTGGAAAGGCCTGTGAGGAACCAAGAGGCCTGCAGAGAGTTGGAGGGGCCTGCAGAGAGTGGAGAGGCCTACAGAGAGGCCCGTGGAGAGCAGAGGCCTGCAAGGATCAGGAAGGCCCATGGAGAGGTGGAGAGGCCTGGGGAGAGTCAGGTCTGCAGAGAGTGGAGAGGCCCGTCGAGATTGGAGAGGCCTGCAGAGAGCAGAGAGGCCTGTGGAGGTCAGAGAGGCTTACAGAGAGTGGAGAGGTCTGTGGAGATCGGAGAGGCCTGCAGAGAGTGGAGAAGCCTGTTGGAAGGAGGAAAAAGGAAAAAAAAAACAACCCTGCCTCTTTGGAGGTTGCAGCTGCTCCTAGTTCTGAGGTAACCCAAGACAGGGTTGCGGATCAACTAATAAAACTCCTTTGTCACCTTTAACTGTGCTTCCTTGGATTTTCTTGCTCGCAGGGTTTTACATATAGAGGCCCCAGTGAGATAATCCATCTGGACAGTATTAGACCTTGACCCCCGGGAAATCCCCTCGAAGGTGAGTGTCTCAGCCCTCATGGGTGAGAGCCTCCCTCAATTCCCTAGGGCCAAGGTGGACAGAAGTCATTTGGAAACCCTCCAGGAGTGTCTAGGTAGGCCTGCATCTGGGGAGACTCAGTGGAAGGCTGGATGCAGCACTACTTCTCGAGTCTGAGGCCGGGACAAGATGTTGCCTATGCTTCCTGGGTCTTCCTTGAGAATCCATCTGGGGCCTCCACAGGAAGCCGTCTGGGACTTCCTCAAGAGGTCATCTGGGAAAGCCAGCTGGGACCTCCTTGGGAAGCCATCTGGGTCCTCCTTGGGAAGTCATTTGGAATTTCCTTGAGAGGTCATCTGGCACCTCCTCCAGAGGTCATCTGAGGTTTCCTTGAGAAGCCATCTGGGCTGGGAAGGCCAGCATCTGGGAGACTCAGTGGAAGGCTGGATGCAACGTTACTTCCAGAGTCTGAGACAAGACGTTGCCTGTTTCTCCTGGGGCTTCCTTGAGAAGCTATCTGGGTCTTCTTTGAGAAGTCTATGTGGCTGCTTTGAAAAGCCATCTGGAGTTCCCTTGAGAAGCCATCTAGGTGTTCCTCAAAAAGTCATCTGGGACATGTGGGACATATGAGTTAAGTGTCTGGTCACTTGTCTGTCTTGGCCTCAGCAGGCTGGCTGCCAAGGGGCAGAAATCACTAGAGGGGAGGCACTCCCCCTGAGATGTTTAAGGGTCCTGTGGTCTTTCCACCACTTCGATGGCTCGTGGATGCCAGACATGTCTCAAATATTCTTTTCAGAGTCACTCAGAAATCTTCTAGAAGAAAGTCTGTCTTGTCTTCTGTCTGCATGTTTTTTGTATTCTGGGGACCAATCCATTTGGAACAGTGGAGATAATGGGAATGGATGCACTCAATAACCCACCCACTACTTCTAAGTGTAAGATGGCATCAGGAGGTTTTGTTCTGTAGGGCCATGGTTGAGGGAGACCTTTCACCACAGCATTTAGTCTGACTTTGATTGGATTCTACCTGGCATCTGGTCTGGCTATGTTTGGGGGAGCCTTTGGACAGCCCACCCACTATCTGATAGTGCTCTCATACTATACAGTAGGGAGTTCATCTTGCTGAGTGGAAGTGGCAGGCCCACTGAGCAGATTTAGAGTCCTAGTAGGGATGAGCTGGGGGCCCACTAGGCCCCAACTCAGCCTTCAGTTTTTGTCTTACTTTTGGAATTGGTACCAGTTTTCAATGTGAATCTGTGTTTTTGTTGCTCATTTGGACATCTCTGGGGGAAAAAAAGTCCCAGCCACCGGCTGGGCCCAGCCACAGGCCTGCTATATCCCTCTCCCTGTGTGGTGGCAGTCAAGACATGGGACACAGGCAGTGCAGACCTGGTTTGGTCCTCTAGCAATCTGACTAAAGAGACAGTTGTGGGCCTGGTTTGCACATTTGGCTAGTCCCGGCAATGTGAAAAGTCATAAAGTGCTCTTGTCTAAGATTGGATAAAAGACAGAGTCAGCCAGTGTAGTTTCTAAGTGGCCAGTTGCTATGTCGGCACATTTCTACCAGGTGGCACCAGAGAGCTCACTTCCCACAATGCCCTGCTGTTGGCTCAGTGCTATGCCCATACATCTCCACAAGGTGGAGCCAGAGTGCTCATTTCCTACAATGCCTAGTGTATTGCCTGGTGCTACTGCTGCAATCTCCACGGAGCGGCACTCACTTCCCCAATGCTCTGCTGTCGAGCGAGTGCTATTACCCCACATCTTGATAGGGTAGCACCCTACAGCTCACTTCCAACCATGGCCAGTGCACGGAGGGGTGCTATGCCCACACTTCTCCATGAGGTGACACTAGATAATAGTTCACTTCCTACAGTGCTTAGCGGGCATCTGGGTGCTATGAGTGCATATCTCCACAGGGTGGCAGCAGAGAGGTCATTTCCCACAATTCCCAGCTGGTGGCCAGGTGCTATGTCTACACAACTCTACCAGGTGGCACCAGAGAGTTCATTTTCCACAATGCCCTGCTCACGGCCCAGTGCTATGCCCGTACATCTCCACAGGGTGGAACCAGAGAGCTCATTTCCAATAAGGCCTAGCATTAGTGCCTGATGGGAATCCTGCAATCTCCATGGGGTGGCACAGAGAACTCACTCCTCACAATGCTCTGCAGTCTACTGGGTGTTATTCCCACACATCTCCACAGGGTGGCAGCAGAACGCAAACATCTCACAATGCCCAGTGGGTGGCCAGTGGCTATGCCCGCACATCTCCACGGGGTGGCACCAGAGAGCTAATTTCCCACAATGCCTTGCATATTGCCTGGTGCTAGCCCTGCAATCTGCACGGGGTGGCACCAGAGAGCTCATTTCCCACAATGCTTTGCTGTCAACCGAGTGCTATTCCCATGCATCTCCACAGAGTGGCACCCTAGAGCTCATTTCCAACCATGCCCAGTGCATGGAGGGGTACCATTCCCACACATCTCCACGGGGTGGCACCAGAGAGCTCACTTCCCACAATGCCCAGTGGGTGGCCAGTTGTTATGCCTGCAAACCTTCACGGGGAGGCACCCGAGAGGTCATTTTCCACAATGCCGTGCTGTCGCTTGGGCGGTATGCCCATACATCTCCACGGGGTGGCAGCAGAGAGGTTATTTACCACAATTCCCCACTAGTGGCCAGGTGCTGTGCCTGCACCACTCCATGGGGTGGCACCAGAGATGTCCTTTCCAACAATGCCCTGCTGACGGCCCAGTGCTGTGCCTGTGCATCTCCACACGGTGGAGCCAGAGAGATCATTTCCCACAATGCCTAGCATATTGCCTGGTGCTAATCCTGCAATTTCCATGAGGTGGCACCAGAGAGCTCACTTCCCACAATGCCCAGCGGGTGTCCAGTTTCTATGCCAGCAAATCTCCAGGGGGTGGCAGCAGAGAGGCCATTTCCCACAATTCCCAGCTAGTGGCCAGGTGTTATGCCTGCACAACTCCATGGGGTTGCACCAGGGAGCTCACTTCCCACAATGCACTGCTGATGGCCTCGAGCATCTAGACAGGGTGAAAACAGAGAGCTCATTTCCCACAATGCCTAGCGTATTGCCTGGTGAGATTCCTGCAACCTCCACGGGGTGGCGCCAGAGAGCTCACGTCCCGCAATGCTCTGCTGTCGAGCGAGTGCTAGTCCCCCACATCTGGGCAGGTGGAGCCCTAGAGCTCACTCCCACTATGCCCAGTGAGCTGAGGTTACTATTCCTACACATCTCCACGGTGCTGAGTGCTCTGAGTGCTCTATCTTGTCGTTTGCATGCTGAGCTCCCAAACACTGGTCAGCTCTCCCAGAAATCGGCGGAAAAAAAATTAAGCCTGTGGCTGGAGACAGTGAGAGGAGCTTTTGTCGGTGCTAGGATGCACACAGAAGCTGCTTGTGACAGAAAGATGCTGTAGATTTCTCTTTGGTGGCTTGAATGTCCTTTGGGGAAGGAGTAGAACACTCAGAACTTGGGAGCCTTAAAATTGTTTCAACAAGCCACCAAAGAGAAATATACAGGTTCTTCTGTCACAAGCAGCTCTTGTGTTCTTCCTAGCATCCAAGAAAGCTCCTCTTGCTGTGTACAGCCACAGGTCTTCATGTGCACTTTGAGAAAAGTGGATTCATGCCCCTGTTGCTGACTATTGCTGGGTCTGGGCCTCCTGAGAAGAGTCACTCCGCACTGTTCAGAGGCCCTCATGTTGATGGAGCAGGAGGCCCCTTGTCAATCCTCACTCCTGTGGGGAGGGTCCCTACCCTTAGCATTCTGACACCCAGCCTCTTTCTTCTCTTTCCCCCTTCTGGTTTTCCCAGTCCTCTCTGAGAAGAAGCGTGTGGATACACAGCCTGTTCCACCCTCCCCCCTGTAAAGGGCCAGCCTGTGCTCTGTGGACACAGGTGAGACGCCATGACCAGCTGGAACAGTGTCTTCGCATACCTTCCTGAGTCACTTTCCCCACTGAGTTTACAAGGAACATGTTGGCTATTTCAAAGTACAGATGATCCAAGCGCTGGGATCTCGAGATCCAGCATCAGCAGCATCGAGGCTCACCAGCCTCAGAACGTCATACCTCTGTTTCTTGTCCTAATTTTCCCACTGGGATGCCAGACAGACTCAAGTGACCACCTGGCCATGGCTATGTCCTGTGAAGGGACCAGCTTTCCATAAAAACTTGTTGGGCGATCTTGGGGGAGGCACTGTGGTCTGGAGAGTGTGTGGAAAGAGCAGCACATTTATGTATTTCTCTAGGGTAGCTCTGACACCTTGCCCTCCTCAGAGCTGTAGTGAGTGTTGACTCCTGCCAGAGGGTGCTCTATGTGCATGCACCACCTTCCCTCAGGACCTGTCCACACTCTCCAGATCCCAGTGTCCACACTCCCAGAACCCCATGTCCACACTCTCCAGATCACAGTGTCCAATCTCCCCAGATCCCAATGTCCACCCACCCAGATCCCAGTGTCCATACTGCCCAGAGTTCAGTGTGCATATTCCTGTAATCCCAGGTTCCGCACAGCCCATATTTCAGAGTCAACAATCCAAATAGTACAGTGTCCAAACTCCCCACATCCCAATATCCAGAATCCATAGATTCCAGTGTCCATACTACCCAGATCCCAGGGTCCATACTCCACCCACCCCAGAATCCATAGATTCCAGTGTCCACACTCCCCAGATCTCAATGTCCTCACTCCCAAGATCCCAGTTTTCATACTTCCCCCATCCAGAGTTAATACTCCCCTATCACAGTGTCCACACTGCCCTGATCCCCCAGTCCACACTTTCCAGATACCAGTATCCACACTCCCCAGATATCAGTGTCCACATTCCCAAGATCCCAGTGTCCACACTCCCCAGATCTCAGTGTCCACACACCCTAGATTCCAGTGTCCACATTATCCAATTCCAAGTGTCCACACAGCCCAGATCCCAATGTCCACACTCCCCAGATCCCAGTGTCCACACTCCCCAGATCTCCGTGTTCTCATTCTCCAGATCCCAGTGTCCACACTCCCCAGATCCCAGTGTACACAATCCCCCTATTCAAGTTTCCAAATTCCATAGATCCCAGTGTCCACACTCCTACCTCCCCTTGTCAACCCTCTCCAGATCCCAGTGCCCACCCTCCCATATCCCAGTGTTCACACAACCCAGAGTCCAGTGTGCACCCTCCTCTGATCCCCAAATCCACACTCTCCATATCCGAGTGTTAACATTCCAAAGAAGACAGTGTCCAAAATCCCCACATCCCAGTATCCAGACTCCATAGATTCCAGTGTCCACACTGCCCAAATCCCAGTATCCACCTTTCCAAGATCCCAGTGTCCACACTCCCCACCCTTCAGTGTCCACAGTCCATGGATTCAAGTGTCCACATGCCCCAGATTTTAGTGTCCTCACTAATCACAGTGTCTTCACTCCCCTGAGACCATTACTCACACTACCCAGAGTTCAGTGTGCAGACTCCCCAGATGCCAATGTCTACACCCCACCGAGTACAGTGTCCATACTCCCCAGATCCAATGCTCACACTCCCCGTATCCCACTGTCTACACTTCTCAGATACCAGTGTGCACACTACCCAGAGTCCAGTGTGCACACTCTTCTGAACCCAGGGTCCACAACCCAGATCCCTGGGTGCACACTCTCCAAATCCCAGTGTCCAAATAACCCAATGTCTAGTGTGCATATGACCCAGATTTCAGTGTGCACACTCCTCTGATCCCAGGTTCCACACTCCCCATATCCCAATGTTAACACCCAAAAGAGTACAGTGTCCAAACTCCCCACATCCCAGTATCCAGAATCCATAGATTCCAGTGTCCACACTGCCCAGATCCCAGTGTTCACAATCCCAAGATCCTAGTGTTCACACTTCCAAGATCCCAGTGTCTACATTACCCAATTCCAAGTGTCCACACTCTCCAGATCCCAGTGTCCACACTCCCCAGATCCCAATGTGCACAATTCCCTTATTTCAGTTTCCAAAGCCCATAGGTCCAGTGTCCACACTGCCCAGATCCCAGTGTCCACAGTCCAAAGATCCCAGTGTCCACATTACCCAATTCCAAGTGTCCACACTCCCCAGATCCCAGTGTCCACAATCCCAAGATCCCAGTGTCAACATGCCCAGATCTCCATGTTCTCACTCTCCAGATCCCAGTGTCCACACTCCCCAGATCCCAATGCGCACAATCCCCCTATTTCAGTTTCCAAAGACCATAGATCCCAGTGCCCACATTCCAAGTTCCTCGTGTCCAACCTCTACAGATCCCAGTGCCCACCCTCCCACATCCCAGTGTTCACATGACCCAGGGTCCAGTGTGCACCCTCCAGTGATCCCAGGATCCACACTCCCCATATCCCAGTGTCAAAATTACAAAGAATACAGTGTCCAAACTCCCCACATCACAGTATCCAGAATCCATAGTTTCCAGTGTTCACACTGCCCAGATCCCAGTGTCCACCCTCCCAAGACCCCAGTGTCCACATTCCCAATGCTTCAGTATCCATAGTCCGTGTACTCAAGTGTCCACATTCCCCAAATCTTTGTGTCCTCACTAATCACAGTGTCTTCACTCTCCTGATACCATTATCCACACAACCCAGAGTTCAGTGTTCAGACTCCCCAGATGCCGGTGTCCACACCCCACCAAGCAGTCTCCATAATCCCCAGATCCGATTTTCACACTCCACATATCCCAGTGTCCACACTGCTCATATACGAGTGTACACACTACCCAGAGTGCAGTGTGCACTCTCTTCTGAATACAGGGTCCACACTCCCCAGATCCCTGTGTGCACACTCCCCAAATCCCAGTGTCCACACAACACAATTCCCAGTGTACATACTACCCAGGGTCCAGTGTGCACACTCCTCTGATCCCAGGTTCCATACTCCCCATATCCCAATGTTAACACCCAAAAGAGTACAGTGTCCAAACTCCCCACTTCCAAATATCCAGACTTCATAGATTCCAGTGTCCACACTGCCCAGATCACAGTGTCCACACTCCCCAGATGCAAATGTCCCCACACCACAGATCCCAGTGTTCACATTCCCCGATCCCAGGGTACATACTCCACAGTTCCCATTGTTCACACTCCCCCTACCACAGTGTCCACACTACCCAGATCCCAGTGTGCACACTCCCCCTATCTCAGTGTCCACACTGCCCTGATCCCAGTATGCACAGTCCCAGATCTCTGAGTCTGCACTTTCCAGATCCCAGTATCCACAATCCCCAGATATCAGTGTCCACATTCCCAAGATCCCAGTGTCCCCACTCCTGAGATCTCAGTGTCCACACTCCCTAGATCCCAATGTCCACAATCGCAAGATACTAGTGTTCACACTCCCAAGATCCCAGTGTCCACATTACCCAATTCCAAGTTCCACACACCCCAGATTGCACTGTCCACAATCCCCAGATCCCAGTGTCCACAATCCCAGAGTTCCATGTTCTCACTCTCCAGATCCCAATGTATACACTCCCCAGATCCTAGTGTGCACAACAATCCCCCTATTCCAGTTTCCAAACTCCATAGATCCCCATGTCCACACTCCCATTTCCCCGTGTCCACTCTCTCCAGGTCCCAGTGCCCACCCTCCCACATCCCAGTGTTCACAAGGCCCAGTGTCCAGTGTATACCCTCATCTGATCCCAGCATCCACACTACCCATATTCCAGTGTTAATATTCCAAAGAATACAGTGTCCGAACTCCCCACACCCCAGTATCCAGACTCCATAGGTTCCAGTCTCCACACTGCCCATATCCCATTGTCCACCCTCCCAAAATCCCAGTGTCCACACTCCTTACGCTTCAGTGTCCACGGTCCATGGACTCAAGTGTCCACATTCCCCAGATCTTAGTGTCCTCTCTTAGTGTCCTCACTAATCACAGTGTCTTCACTCCCCTGATATCATTATCCACACTACCCAGAGTTCAGTGTGCAGACTTCCCAGATACTGGTGTCCACACCCAACCGAGCACAGTGTCCATACTCCCCAGATCCAATATTCACACTCCCTGTATCCCAGTGTCCACACTGCTCAGATACCAATTTGCACACTACCCAGAGTCCTGTGTGTACACTCATCTGAACCCAGGGTCCACACTAACCAGATTCCTGGGTGCACACTCCCCAGATCCCAGCGTCCACACACCCAATTCCCAGTGTACACACTACCCAGAGTCCAGTGTGCACAATCCTCTGATCCTAGCGTCCACATTCCCCAGATCCCTGGGTGCACTTTCCTCAGACCCCTGTCCACCCAACCCAACTCCCAGTATCTACACTCAACAGAGCAGTGTCCATTCTCCCCAGAGTCCAGTGTCCTCACTACCAAGATCCCAGTGTCCATAATCCATAGAGTCCATTGTCCACATTCCCCAGAGACCAGTGTCCACACTCCCTAGATCTCAGTGAGCACAGTCCCCAGACTCCAGTGTCCACACTCCACAGAGCACACCGTCCACACTCCCCACATCCCGGTGTCCACACTCCCTGGATCCAAATGTTCACACTCCCCCATTTCCAGTGTTCACAATCCATAGATCCCAGTGCCCACACTCCCCAGATCCCAGTGTCCACACTCCCAGATCACTGTGTGCACATTATCCAGAGACCATTGTGCACACTCCTCAAATCCCATGGTCCACACTCCCCATATCACAGAGTCCACACTCTAAAGAGTGTTCAAACTCCTCATATACCAGTATCTAGACTCCATAGATTCAGAGATCCCAGTGTCCACACTACTAGATCCCAATGTGCACACTCCTCAGAGTCCAGGGTGCAGACTCCTCAGAATCCAATGTCATCACTCCCAAGATCCCAGTGTCCACACTCCCCAGATCCTAGTGTCCAAACTCCCACTTCTCAGTATTCAGACTCCATAGAATCCAGTGTCCACACTCCCCCATTCCCATTGACCACACTCCCAAGATCCCATTGTCCACAGTCCCCATTTTCCAGTATCCAAATTTCCAAGATCCCAGTGTCCACACTCCCCTCATCCCAATGGCCACACTCCCCTGATAGTAGTGTACACACTCCCTCTATACCAGTGTACAACTTCCCAGATCCAAATGTCCACCCTCCCAGAACCACATGTCCACATTTTCCAGATCCCAGTGTCCACACTCCTCAGATCCTAGTGTGTACACTACCGATAGTCCAGTGTGCACACTTCTCTGATCCCAGGTTCCAAACTCCCCATATCCCAGTGTCAACACTCCAAACAATACAGTGTCCAAACTCCCCACATCCCAGTATCCAGACTCCATAGATTCCACTGCCCATACTGCCCAGATATGGCGTCAACACTCCCCAGAGTGCAGTGTGAAGATTCCCCAGGTGCCAGTGTCCACACCCCACAGAGCACAGTGTCCACACTCCCCAGAGTCCAGTGTCCTCACTAGCAAGATCCCAGTGTCCATAATCCAGAGTCCATTGTCCACATTCCCCAGATACCAGTGTTCTCACTACCAAGATACTAGTGTCCCCACTCCCCTGATCCCAGTGTCCCCATTCCCAATATCCCAGTGTCCATACTCCCAATATTCCAGTGTCCACACTCCCAAGATCCAAGTGTTCAAAGAATCCCGATCCAAGTGGGCACACTCCCCCTATCCTAGTGTCCACAGTCCCCAGATCCCAGTGCCCACACTCCCCAGATCCCAGTGTCCACACACCCAGATTACAGTGTGCACATTATCCAGAGACCAGTGTGAACACTCCTCAAATCCCTGGTCCACTCTCCCCATATCACAGTGTTCACACTCAAAAGAATAGTGTCCAAACTCCTCATATTCCAGTATCCAGAATCCATTGATTCAGAGATCCCAGTGTACACCCTCCTCGATCCCAGTGTGCGCACTCCTCAGAGTCTAGGGTGCACACTCCTCAAAGTCCAATATTCTCACTCCCGAGATCCCACTGTCCACACTCTCAGTGTCCACACTCCTAGTGGCCAAACTCCCAGATCCCAGGGTGCACAATATTCAGAGTTGAATGTGCACACTCCTCAGATCCCAGGGTCCATACTCCCCATATCTCAATGTCAACACTCCAAAGGTTACAGTGTTCAAACTCCCCATTTCCCAGTATCCAGACTTTATAGACTCGAGTGTGCACACTCCCCAGATCCCAATGTTCATACTCCCCCGATCCCAGTGTACACACTCCCCATATCCCAGTGTACACACTCATAAGGGCCCAGTGTATACATTCCGCAGATCCCAATGTCCACACTCCCCAGATTCCAGTGTTCAAACTCCTCGTATATCAGTGTACAAACTTCCCAGATCCCGTGTAAACACTCCCAGATCCACGTGTGCACACTCCCCAGATCCCAGTGTCCACATTACACAGAGTCCAGTGTCCACATTCCCAACATCCCAGGATCCACATTGCCCAGATCCCAGTGTCCACACTTCCAGCAACCCAGTGTCCACATTCCTAATATTCCAGTGTCCACACTCCCCTGATCCCAGTATCCATACCCTCCAGATCCCAGTGTTCGCATTTCCCTGATCCCTTTGTTCAAACTCCCACTGTCCACACTCCCCAGGTCCCAGTTTCCACACTCCCAGGTCACTGTGTACACTCACCCCTGATCCCAGTGTCCCCACTCTCCAGATCCCATTGACCACACTCTCCAGATCCCAGTGTCCACACTCCCGATCCTAGTGACCTCTCTCCCAAGATCTCGTGTCCACACTCTCCAGATCCCAATGTCCATACTCCCCAAATCCCAGTGTTCATTCTCTCCCAGTACCATTGTACGAACTCCCCAGATCCGTTTCCACACCCCCCAAATTGTGTCCACCCTCCAAGATCCCAGTGTGCACATTACCCAGAGTACAGTGTGTACACTCCTATATCCCAGGATCCACACTTCTCATATCCCAGTGTCCACATCCCAGTATCCAGACTCCATACATTCCAGTGTCCACACTGCCCAGATCCAGGGTCCACACTCCCCAGATCTCAGTGTTCACCCTCCCAAGATTCCAGTGTCCACACTCCCCTTGTCTCAGTGTCCATAGTCCATGGACTCCAGTGTCCACATTACAGATCTTAATGTCCTCAGTAATCACAGTCCTGTGTCCATACTCCTGGATACCAGTGTCCACACTCCTAGATACCAGTGTCCACATTCCTCAGAGTGCAGTGTGCAGACTCCCCAGATGTCAGTGGCCATATCCCACAGAGCACAATGTCCACACTCCCCAGATCCAATGGTCACACTCCTCAGATCCCAGTGTGCACACTACGCAGAGTCCAGTGTGCATACTCTTCTGATTCCAGAGTCCACACTCCCCAGATTCCTGGGTGCACATTCCTCAGACCCAGTTTCCAAACAACCCAATTCTCAGTGTTCACACCCCACAGAGCACAGGATCCACACTCAGCAGAGGCCACTGTTCTTACTCCCAAGATCCCAGAGTCCACAATCCACAAGGTCCAGTGTCCACACTGCCCAGATACCAGTGTCCAAACTCTCCAGATCCCAGTGTCCACAGTCCACAGATTCCAGTGTCCACACTCCCCACATCGCAGTGTGCACATTCCCCTATCCCAGTGACCACACTCTTAAGATCCCAGTATCCATACTGACACATCCCCCAGTCCACACTCTTCAGAAGTCAGTATCTACACTCCCTATATCCTAATGTCCACATTTCCCAGATATTATGGTTCACACTCACCAGAGTCCACTGTCCACATTCCCTAGATCCAAGTGTCCACACTGCCCAGATTCCAGTGTCTATACGCCCCAGAACCCAGTGTCCACACTCCACAGATCTCTGTCTCCACACTCTCCAGAGCCCAGTGTCCATACTCCCCAGAAAACAGTGTCCAGACTACTCAAATGCCAGTGTCCACACTCCCAGACCCCTGTGTCCACACTCTCTGGATCACAGTGTCCAATCTCCCCGATCCTATTGTCCACCCACCCAGATCCCAGTTCCATACTACCCAGAGTTCAGTGTGCACACTCCTGTAATCCCAGATTCCACACTCCCCATCTCCCAGTGTCAGCACTCTAGAGTGATACAGTGTCCAAACTCACCACATCCCATTATCCAGAATGTATAGATTACAGTTTCCACACTGCCCAGTTCCCAGTGTCCATACCCCACACTCCAGAATCAATAGATTCCAGTGTCCACACTCGCGAGATCCCAGTGTTCATACTCTCCTCTTCCAAAATTAATATTCCCCATATACAAGTGTCCACACTCCCCAGATCCCAGTGGGCACACTCCCCCATCCCAGTGTCCAAACTGCCCTGATCCCAGTATTCACACTGCCAGGTCCCCGAATCCACACTTACCAGATCCCAGTATCCACACTCCACAGTGTCTACACTCCAAAGAGTACAGTGTCCAAACTCCCCATATCCCAGTATCCAGGCTTCATAGACTCCACTGTCCACACTGCCCAGACCTGGAGTCAACACTCCCCAGAGTGCAGTGTGAAGACTCCCCAGATGCCAGTGTCCACACCCCACAGAACACAGTGTCCACACTCCCCAGATCCAATGCCCACACTCCCCGGATTCCAGTGTCCACACTGCGAGATCCCAGTGTCCACATTCCCCAGATCCAATGTCCACAGTCCCCAGATTCCAGTGTCCACACTGCCCAGATCACATTGTCCACACTCCCTAGATGCCAATGTCCCCAACCACAGATCCCAGTGTTCACATTCCCCCGATCACAGTGTACACACTCCCCAGTTCTCAATGTTCACACTCCCCCTATCCCAGTGTCCATACTCTCAGATTCCTGTGTCCACACTCTCCAGATCCCAGTGTCCACATTCCTCAGATCCCACAGCCCACCTATCCAGATCCCAGTGTGCACCCTACTGAGAGACCAGTGTGCAAAATCCCCCTATTCCAGTTTCCAAACTCCATAGATCCCAGTTTCCACACTCCCACATCGCAGTGTTCACATGACCCAGAGTCCAGTGTGCACCCTCCTCTGATCCCAGGATCCACACTCCCCATATCCTAGTGTCAACATTCCAAAGAATACAGTGTCCAAACTCCCCACATCCCAGTATCCAGACTCCATAGATTCCAGTGTCCACACTACCCAAATCCCAGTGTACACCCTCCCAAGATCCCAGTGTCCACACTCCCCATGCTTCAGTGTCCACAATCCATGGACTCAAGTGTCTACAGTCCCCGGATGTTGTCTTCACTAATCAAAGTGTCTTCACTTTTCTGATACCATTATCCACACTACCCAGAGTTCAGTGTGCAGACTCCCCAGACGCTGGTGTCCACAACACACTGAACACAGTGTCCATACTCCCCAGATCCAGTGTTCGCACTCCCCCTCTCCCAGTGTCCAAACTGCCCAGATCCCAGTATCCACACTCCCCAGATATCAGTGTCCACATCTCCAGATGCCAGTGTCCACTCTCCCTGACTCCTGTGTCCACACTCTCCAGATCACAGTGTCCAACCTCCACAGACCCCATTTTCCATCCACCCAGATCCCAATGTCCATACTACCCAGAGTTCAGTGTGCACATTCCAGTAATCCCAGGTTCCACACTCCCCATATCCCGGCGACAACACTCCAAAGAATAGTACAGTGTCCAAACTCCCTGCATCCCAGTATCCAGAATCCATAGATTCATGTCCACACTGCCCAGATCCCAGTGTCTGCACTCCCCCTATCCCAGTGTCCACACTGCCCTGATCCCAGTATCCACACTCCCAGATCCGAGTCCACACTTTCCAGATCCCAGTATCCACACTCCCCAGATATCAGTGTCCACATTCCCCAGATCCCAGTGTCCCCACTCCTGAGATCCCAGTGTCCATAGTCCCTAGATCTCAGTGTCCACAATCGCAAGATACTAGTGTTCACACTCCCAAGATCCCAGTGTCCACATTACCCAATTCCAAGTGTACACACTCCCCAGATCCCAGTGTCCACACTGCCCAGATCACAGTGTGCACACTCCCCTTATCCCAGTGTCCACATTGCCCTGATCCCAGTATCCACACTCCCAGATCCCTGAGTCCACACTTTCCAGATCCTATTATTCACACCCCCCAGTTATCAGTGTAAACATTCCCAAGATCCCAGTGTCCCAACTCCTGAGAGCCCAGTGTCCACACTCCCCAGATCCCAGTGTGCACAATCCCCCTATTCCAGTTTCCAAACTCCACAGATTCCAGTGTCCACACTCTCAGTTTTCCGTGTCCACCCTCTCCAGATCCCAGTGCCTACCCTCCCACATCCCAGTGTTCACACGACACAGTGTCCAGTGTGCACCCTCCTCTGATACCAGGATCCACATTCCCCATATCCCAGTGTCAACATTCCAAAGAATACAGTGTCCAACATCCCCATATCCCAGTATCCAGACTCTATAGATTCCAGTGTCCACTCCAGTTTGCACACTCCCCCGATCCCAGTCTCCACACTCCCCCGATCCCAGTCTCCACACTCCCCCATTCCCATTGACCACAATCCCACAATCCCAGTATCCACATCCCCCATTTCCCAGTGACCAAATTGCACTGATCCCAGTGTCCACACTCCCCAGATCCCAACGTCCACACTCCCCTGATACCAGTGTACACACTCCCCCTATACCAGTGTACAAATCTCCAGATCCAAATGTCCACACTTTCAGAACCCCATGTCCACACTCTCCAGATCCGTGTCCACACTACCGACAGTCCAGTGTGCACACTTCTCTGATCCCAGGTTCCAAACTCCCCATATCCCAGTGTCCACACTCCAAAGAGTACAGTGTCCAAACCCCCCACATCCCAGTATCCAGACTCCATAGATTCCACTGTCCACACTGCCCTGATACGGAGTCAACACTCTCCAGAGTGCAGTGTGAAGACTCCCCAGATACCAGTGTCCACACCCCACAGAGCACAGTGTCCACACCCCATAAAGCACAGTGTCCACACTCCCCAGATCTAATGTCAACACTACCCAGACCTCTGTGTCCACAATATCCAGAGCCCAGTGTCCATACTCCACAGAAAACAGTGTCCAGACTATGCAGATTCCAGTGCCCACACTCCCAGACCCCTGTGTCCACACTCTCCATATCACAGTGTCCAATCTCCCCAGATCCCATTGTCCATCACCGAGATCCCAGTGTTCATACTAACCAGAGTTCAGTATGCACACTCGTGTAATTCCAGGTTCCACATTCCTCATATCCCAGTGTCAACACTCCAAAGAGTAGTACAGTGTCCAAACTCCCCACATCCCAGTATCCAGAATCCAGATTCCAGTGTCCACACTCCTCACACTTCAGTGTCCACAATCCATTGGCTCAAGTGTCTACAGTCCCAAGATGTTAGTGTCCTCACTAATCAAAGTATCTTCACTCCTCTGATACCATTATACATACTACCCAGAGTTCAGTGTGGAGACTCCCCAGATGCCGGTGTCCACAGCACACTGAGCACAGTGTCCATACTCCTCAGATCCAGTGTTCACACTCCCCATATCCCAGTGTCCACACTGCTCAAATACCCAGAGTGCAGTGTGCACACTCTTATGAGCTCAGGGTTCACACTACCCAGATCCCAGTGTCCACACTCCCCAGATCTCAGTGTCCACACTCCCAGATCACAGTGTGCACATTATGCAGAGACCAGTGTCCACACTCCTCAAATCCCATGGTCCACACTCTCCATATCACAGTGCCCACACTCAAAAGGGTAGTGTTGAAACTCCTCACATTCCAGTATCCAGACTCCATAGATACTGATTCCAGTGTCCACACTCCTAGATCCCAGTGTGCACACTCCTCAGAGTCCAGGGTGCACACGCCTCAGAGTCCAATGTTCTCACTCCCGAGATCCCAGTGTCCACACTCCCCAGATCCTAGCGTCCAAACTCCCAGATCCCAGGGTGCACACTACTCAGAGTCCAATGTGCACACTCCTCAGATCCCAGGGTCCATACTCCCCATATCTCAGTGTCAACACCCCAAAGATTACAGTTCCCAAACTCCCCACTTCCCAGTATCCAAACTCCATAGAATCCAGTTTGCACACTCCCCAGATCCCAGTGTGCACACTTCCCCATTCCCATTGACCACTCTCCCAATATTCCAGTGTCCACAGTCCCCAGTTCCCAGCATCCAAATTTCACAGATCCCACTGTCCACACTCCCCAGATCCCTATGTCCATACTACCCTGATACTAGTGTATACACTCCCCTTATACCAATGTACAGATCCCCGGATCCAAATGTCCACACTCAGAACCCCATGTCCAATTTCTCCAGATCCCCGTGTCCACATTCCTCAGATCCCAGTGTGCACACTACCGACAGTCCTGTGTGCACACTTCTCTGATCCCAGGCCCCACATTCCCCATATCCCAGTGTCAACACTCCAAAGAAAGCAGTGTGCAAACTCCCCACATCCTAGTATACAGACTCCAAAGATTCCTGTGCCTACACTGCCCAGATCTAAGTGTCCAATTCCCCAGATCCCAATGTCCATATTCCCCAGATCCCAGTGTTCATACTCCCCCCAAGCCAGAGTTCATACATCCCCTATACCAGTGTCCAAACTCCCTAGGTACCAGTGTCCACTCTCCCCAGATACCAGTGTCCACACTCTTCAGATTTCAGGATTCACACTCTCTCGATCCCATTGAGCACATTCTCCCTATCCCAGTGTCCACACACCCCAGATCCCAGTGTCCACCCTCTCAGATCCCAGTGTGCAACTACCCACAGTCCTATGTGCCCACTACTCTGATCCTAGGTTCCATACTCCCCATATCCCAGTGTCAACACTGCAAAGAGTACAGTGTCCCAGCTCTTCATATCCCAGTATCCAGACTCCATAGATAGTAGTATATACACTGCCCAGATCCAGGGTCAACACCCCCCCCCATCCCAGTGTCCACCATACCTAGATCCCAGTGTCCACACTCCCCATATCCCAGTGTACACACTCCACACATTCCAGTGTTAAAACTCCTTGTATGTCAGTGTTCAAACTTCTCAGCTCCCGTGTCCACACTCCCAGATCCACGTGTCCAAAGAGGTCACTTCCCACAGTGCCGTGCTACCTGTTGACTGGTATGTCCATATATCAGTATGTGATGGCATTAGAGAGGTCATTTCCCACAATTCCCTCCTGGTGGCCGGGTGCTATGTCCTCATCCACCCTCAGGGTGGCACCAGAGAGCTCACTTCCCACATTTCCGTGCTAGTGCTATGCCCTTACATGTCCACAGGGCGGCACCAGAGAGCCCATTTCCCACAATGCTATGCTGTTGTCCAAGAGGCATCCTGGGACATTTGCCGAGGATGGCATCAGGGAGCTTATTTCCCACAATGCCCAGAGGGCAGCCGAGTGCTATGTCTGCACATCTCCATTTGGGCGGCAGAAACAGAACTCAATAGCGGAGGCACCTTGGTATGAGGGGTGCCAGAGAGTAGATTTCCCGGCTGTTGGCCGGGTGATAGTGCTGCACCTTTTCATAAGGTGGTGCCCAAGAATTCACTTCCCACAGTGAAGACAGGGTAGCCAGTGGCTATGCTGGCAAATCTGCACGGGGTGGTAACAGAGAGACCATTTCCCACAATGCCGTGCTCTAGGCCCTGTGATATACCCACACAAGTCCATGGGGGTTGCATCAGAGAGCTCATTTCCCACAATGCCGTGCTGTAGGACCTGTGATATACCATTGCATGTCCATGAGGGTGGCACCAGAAGGCTCATTTGCCACAATGCTGTGCTGTCGGCCTGGTGTTATTCCCAAACATGTCCACAGGATGGTTACAAAGAGCTCACTTCCCATAATGCCCAGCGGGTGGCCAGGTGCTATGCCTGAAAACCTGCACAGGGTGGCACCAAAGAGATCATTTCCCTCCGTTCTCTGCTGTCAGACAGGTGACAGTGCCATAGATTTGCCTGAGTTGGTGCCAACAAGCTCCATTCCCACAATTCCCAGAGGGCAGACAGTTGCAATGCTTGAACATCTCCATGGAGTGGAAGCTGAGAGACCATTTTCCACCATGCCATGCTGTAGGCCCTGTGGCATACTCATGCGTGTCCATTGGGGTGGCCCCAGAGAGTTCATTTCCCACGATGCTTTGCTGTCGGCCATGCGACAGTGCTGCACCTTTGCATTAGGCGGTGCCGGAGGGCTCATTTCCCACAATGCCCAGTTGGTGGCCCATTGCCATGCCTGCAAATCTCCACGGGGTGGCAACAAACAGCTCACTTACCACAGTGCCCAGCAGGTCCCAGGTGCTATGCCTGGAAACCTGCACAGGGTTGCACCAGCGGCCTCATTGCCCACAATGCCCAGCTGGTTGCCAGGTGATTGTGCCGCACATTTGCATGAGTTGCTGCCAGCAGGTTCACTTCCCACAATTCGCACAGGGTGGCCAGTTGCTACGCCTGGAAATCTTCACAGGGTGGCAGCACAGAGGTCACTTCCCACAGTGCCGTGCTACCTGTTGGGTGGTCTGCCCACACATCTGCACGTGATGGCCTCAGAGAGGTCATTTCCCACAGTTCCCAGCTGGTGGCCAGGTGCTATGCCCTCATCCACCCTCAGGGTGGCACCAGAGAGCTCACTTCCCGCAGTGCCGTGCTAGTGCTCTGCCCGTAGCTGTCCACAGGGCGGCACCAGGGAGCCCATTTCCCACAATGCTGTGCTGATGGCCAAGAGGCCTCATCCCGGGACATTTCCCTTAGGATGATGGCACCAGGGAGCTTATTTCCCACAATGCCCAGAGTGGGAGCCGAGTGCTATGTCTGCACATCTCCAGCTGAGCGACAGGCAGAGAACTCAGTAGCAGAGGCACCTTGGTATGAGGGGGTGCCAGAGGGCACATGTCCCGGCTTTCGGCCGGGTGATAGTTCCGCACCTTTTCATAAGGTGGTGCCAAAGAACTCACTTCCCACTCTGCCGCGAGGCTAGCCAGTGGCTATGCCGGCTGACCTCAGCGGGGTGGCAACAGGGAGACCATTTCCCACAATGCCGTGCTGTGGGAATACCTGTGATATACCCACGCATGTCCAGGAGGGTGGCACCGGAGGGCTCCTTTCCCACAATGCCCTGCTGCCTGCCCGGTGTTATTCCCACTCATGTCTACCGGGGTGGTTACAGAGAGCTCACTTCCCACGGTGCCCAGCGGGAGGCCATGTGCTATGCCTGAAAACTTGCAGAAGGAGGCACCAGAGAGGTCATTTCCCACCATGCTCTCCTGTCACACAGGTGACAGTGCCATATATATTTGCCTGAGTTGGTGCCAGCAAGCTCCATTCCCACAATTTCCAGAGGGTTTCCAAGTGGCAATGCTTGAAATTCTGCACGTGGTGGAAGCCGAGAGTTCACCATTTCCCACCATGCCATGCTGTAGGCCCTGTGGTACACTCACTCATGTCCACGGGGGTGGCACCAGAGAGGCTCATTTCCCACAATGCTTTGCTGTCAGCCAAGCGCCGGTGCCCCAGTTTTGCCTTAGGCGGTGCCAGAAGCCTCATTTCCCACAATGCCCAGTTCGTGGCCCCTTGCAATGCCTGCAAATCCCCACGGGGTGGCAACAGAACGGTCATTTTCCACAAAGCTGTGTTGTCGGCCCGGTGGAAATAATTCCACACACGTCCACGGGGTGGTTACAGACAGCTCACTCCCCACGGTCCCCAGCTGGTTGCCAGGTGATTGTGCCGCACATTTGCATGAGTTGCTGCCAGCAGGTTCACTTCCCACAATTCGCACAGGGTGGCCAGTTGCTACGCCTGGAAATCTTCACAGGGTGGCAGCACAGAGGTCACTTCCCACAGTGCCGTGCTACCTGTTGGGTGGTCTGCCCACACATCTGCACGTGATGGCCTCAGAGAGGTCATTTCCCACAGTTCCCAGCTGGTGGCCAGGTGCTATGCCCTCATCCACCCTCAGGGTGGCACCAGAGAGCTCACTTCCCGCAGTGCCGTGCTAGTGCTCTGCCCGTAGCTGTCCACAGGGCGGCACCAGGGAGCCCATTTCCCACAATGCTGTGCTGATGGCCAGGAGGCCTCATCCCGGGACATTTCCCTTAGGATGATGGCACCAGGGAGCTTATTTCCCACAATGCCCAGAGTGGGAGCCGAGTGCTATGTCTGCACATCTCCAGCTGAGCGACAGGCAGAGAACTCAGTAGCAGAGGCACCTTGGTATGAGGGGTGCCAGAGAGTAGATTTCCCGGCTGTTGGCCGGGTGATAGTGCTGCACCTTTTCATAAGGTGGTGCCCAAGAATTCACTTCCCACAGTGAAGACAGGGTAGCCAGTGGCTATGCTGGCAAATCTGCACGGGGTGGTAACAGAGAGACCATTTCCCACAATGCCGTGCTCTAGGCCCTGTGATATACCCACACAAGTCCATGGGGGTTGCATCAGAGAGCTCATTTCCCACAATGCCGTGCTGTAGGACCTGTGATATACCATTGCATGTCCATGAGGGTGGCACCAGAAGGCTCATTTGCCACAATGCTGTGCTGTCGGCCTGGTGTTATTCCCAAACATGTCCACAGGATGGTTACAAAGAGCTCACTTCCCATAATGCCCAGCGGGTGGCCAGGTGCTATGCCTGAAAACCTGCACAGGGTGGCACCAAAGAGATCATTTCCCTCCGTTCTCTGCTGTCAGACAGGTGACAGTGCCATAGATTTGCCTGAGTTGGTGCCAACAAGCTCCATTCCCACAATTCCCAGAGGGCAGACAGTTGCAATGCTTGAACATCTCCATGGAGTGGAAGCTGAGAGACCATTTTCCACCATGCCATGCTGTAGGCCCTGCGGCATACTCATGCGTGTCCATTGGGGTGGCCCCAGAGAGTTCATTTCCCACGATGCTTTGCTGTCGGCCATGCGACAGTGCTGCACCTTTGCATTAGGCGGTGCCGGAGGGCTCATTTCCCACAATGCTCAGTTGGTGGCCCATTGCCATGCCTGCAAATCTCCACGGGGTGGCAACAAACAGCTCACTTACCACAGTGCCCAGCAGGTCCCAGGTGCTATGCCTGGAAACCTGCACAGGGTTGCACCAGCGGCCTCATTGCCCACAATGCCCAGCTGGTTGCCAGGTGATTGTGCCGCACATTTGCATGAGTTGCTGCCAGCAGGTTCACTTCCCACAATTCGCACAGGGTGGCCAGTTGCTACGCCTGGAAATCTTCACAGGGTGGCAGCACAGAGGTCACTTCCCACAGTGCCGTGCTACCTGTTGGGTGGTCTGCCCCCACATCTGCACGTGATGGCCTCAGAGAGGTCATTTCCCACAGTTCCCAGCTGGTGGCCAGGTGCTATGCCCTCATCCACCCTCAGGGTGGCACCAGAGAGCTCACTTCCCGCAGTGCCGTGCTAGTGCTCTGCCCGTAGCTGTCCACAGGGCGGCACCAGGGAGCCCATTTCCCACAATGCTGTGCTGATGGCCAGGAGGCCTCATCCCGGGACATTTCCCTTAGGATGATGGCACCAGGGAGCTTATTTCCCACAATGCCCAGAGTGGGAGCCGAGTGCTATGTCTGCACATCTCCAGCTGAGCGACAGGCAGAGAACTCAGTAGCAGAGGCACCTTGGTATGAGGGGGTGCCAGAGGGCACATGTCCCGGCTTTCGGCCGGGTGATAGTTCCGCACCTTTTCATAAGGTGGTGCCAAAGAACTCACTTCCCACTCTGCCGCGAGGCTAGCCAGTGGCTATGCCGGCTGACCTCAGCGGGGTGGCAACAGGGAGACCATTTCCCACAATGCCGTGCTGTGGGAATACCTGTGATATACCCACGCATGTCCAGGAGGGTGGCACCGGAGGGCTCCTTTCCCACAATGCCCTGCTGCCTGCCCGGTGTTATTCCCACTCATGTCTACCGGGGTGGTTACAGAGAGCTCACTTCCCACGGTGCCCAGCGGGAGGCCATGTGCTATGCCTGAAAACTTGCAGAAGGAGGCACCAGAGAGGTCATTTCCCACCATGCTCTCCTGTCACACAGGTGACAGTGCCATATATATTTGCCTGAGTTGGTGCCAGCAAGCTCCATTCCCACAATTTCCAGAGGGTTTCCAAGTGGCAATGCTTGAAATTCTGCACGTGGTGGAAGCCGAGAGTTCACCATTTCCCACCATGCCATGCTGTAGGCCCTGTGGTACACTCACTCATGTCCACGGGGGTGGCACCAGAGAGGCTCATTTCCCACAATGCTTTGCTGTCAGCCAAGCGCCGGTGCCCCAGTTTTGCCTTAGGCGGTGCCAGAAGCCTCATTTCCCACAATGCCCAGTTCGTGGCCCCTTGCAATGCCTGCAAATCCCCACGGGGTGGCAACAGAACGGTCATTTTCCACAAAGCTGTGTTGTCGGCCCGGTGGAAATAATTCCACACACGTCCACGGGGTGGTTACAGACAGCTCACTCCCCACGGTCCCCAGCTGGTTGCCAGGTGATTGTGCCGCACATTTGCATGAGTTGCTGCCAGCAGGTTCACTTCCCACAATTCGCACAGGGTGGCCAGTTGCTACGCCTGGAAATCTTCACAGGGTGGCAGCACAGAGGTCACTTCCCACAGTGCCGTGCTACCTGTTGGGTGGTCTGCCCACACATCTGCACGTGATGGCCTCAGAGAGGTCATTTCCCACAGTTCCCAGCTGGTGGCCAGGTGCTATGCCCTCATCCACCCTCAGGGTGGCACCAGAGAGCTCACTTCCCGCAGTGCCGTGCTAGTGCTCTGCCCGTAGCTGTCCACAGGGCGGCACCAGGGAGCCCATTTCCCACAATGCTGTGCTGATGGCCAGGAGGCCTCATCCCGGGACATTTCCCTTAGGATGATGGCACCAGGGAGCTTATTTCCCACAATGCCCAGAGTGGGAGCCGAGTGCTATGTCTGCACATCTCCAGCTGAGCGACAGGCAGAGAACTCAGTAGCAGAGGCACCTTGGTATGAGGGGTGCCAGAGAGTAGATTTCCCGGCTGTTGGCCGGGTGATAGTGCTGCACCTTTTCATAAGGTGGTGCCCAAGAATTCACTTCCCACAGTGAAGACAGGGTAGCCAGTGGCTATGCTGGCAAATCTGCACGGGGTGGTAACAGAGAGACCATTTCCCACAATGCCGTGCTCTAGGCCCTGTGATATACCCACACAAGTCCATGGGGGTTGCATCAGAGAGCTCATTTCCCACAATGCCGTGCTGTAGGACCTGTGATATACCATTGCATGTCCATGAGGGTGGCACCAGAAGGCTCATTTGCCACAATGCTGTGCTGTCGGCCTGGTGTTATTCCCAAACATGTCCACAGGATGGTTACAAAGAGCTCACTTCCCATAATGCCCAGCGGGTGGCCAGGTGCTATGCCTGAAAACCTGCACAGGGTGGCACCAAAGAGATCATTTCCCTCCGTTCTCTGCTGTCAGACAGGTGACAGTGCCATAGATTTGCCTGAGTTGGTGCCAACAAGCTCCATTCCCACAATTCCCAGAGGGCAGACAGTTGCAATGCTTGAACATCTCCATGGAGTGGAAGCTGAGAGACCATTTTCCACCATGCCATGCTGTAGGCCCTGCGGCATACTCATGCGTGTCCATTGGGGTGGCCCCAGAGAGTTCATTTCCCACGATGCTTTGCTGTCGGCCATGCGACAGTGCTGCACCTTTGCATTAGGCGGTGCCGGAGGGCTCATTTCCCACAATGCCCAGTTGGTGGCCCATTGCCATGCCTGCAAATCTCCACGGGGTGGCAACAAACAGCTCACTTACCACAGTGCCCAGCAGGTCCCAGGTGCTATGCCTGGAAACCTGCACAGGGTTGCACCAGCGGCCTCATTGCCCACAATGCCCAGCTGGTTGCCAGGTGATTGTGCCGCACATTTGCATGAGTTGCTGCCAGCAGGTTCACTTCCCACAATTCGCACAGGGTGGCCAGTTGCTACGCCTGGAAATCTTCACAGGGTGGCAGCACAGAGGTCACTTCCCACAGTGCCGTGCTACCTGTTGGGTGGTCTGCCCACACATCTGCACGTGATGGCCTCAGAGAGGTCATTTCCCACAGTTCCCAGCTGGTGGCCAGGTGCTATGCCCTCATCCACCCTCAGGGTGGCACCAGAGAGCTCACTTCCCGCAGTGCCGTGCTAGTGCTCTGCCCGTAGCTGTCCACAGGGCGGCACCAGGGAGCCCATTTCCCACAATGCTGTGCTGATGGCCAGGAGGCCTCATCCCGGGACATTTCCCTTAGGATGATGGCACCAGGGAGCTTATTTCCCACAATGCCCAGAGTGGGAGCCGAGTGCTATGTCTGCACATCTCCAGCTGAGCGACAGGCAGAGAACTCAGTAGCAGAGGCACCTTGGTATGAGGGGGTGCCAGAGGGCACATGTCCCGGCTTTCGGCCGGGTGATAGTTCCGCACCTTTTCATAAGGTGGTGCCAAAGAACTCACTTCCCACTCTGCCGCGAGGCTAGCCAGTGGCTATGCCGGCTGACCTCAGCGGGGTGGCAACAGGGAGGCCATTTCCCACAATGCCGTGCTGTAGGCCCTGTGATATACCCAGGCAAGTGCATGGGGGTTGCATCAGAGAGCTCATTTCCCACAATGCTGTGCTGTTGCCTTGGTGTTATTCCCACACATGTCCACAGTGTGGCTACAGAGAACTCACTTCCCATAGTGCCCAGTGGGCGCCAGTTGCTATGCCTGACAACCTGCACAGGGTGGCACCAAACAGGTCATTTCCCACCATGCTCTGCTGTCAGACAGGTGACAGTGCCATACATTTGCCTGAGTTGGTGCCAGCAAGTTCCATTCCCACAATTCCCAGAGGGCAGCCAGTTGCAATGCTTGAAAATCTCCACGGGGTGGAAGCCGAGACCATTGCCCACAATGCCATGCTGTAGGCCCTGTGGTATACTCATGCATGTCAACGGGGCTGGCACCAGAGATTCATTTCCCACAATGCTTTGCTGACGGCCAAGCAACTGTGTCAAACCTTTGCATTAGGCAGTGCCTCACGCCTCATTTCCCACAATGCCCAGTTGGTGCCCTGTTGCTATACCTGCAATTCCTTGCTGTCGGCCAAGCGACAGTGCCACACGTTTGCATTAAGCAGTGCCTGAAGCCTTATTTCCCACAATGCCCAGTTGGTGGCCCGTTGCTATACCTGCAATTCTTCTCGGGGTGTCAACAGAGAGCTCATTTCCCACAATGCTGTGCTGTCGGCCAGGTGTTATTTCCACACATGTCTACCGGGTGGTTACAGAGAGCTCACTTCTCATAGTGCCCAGTGCGTGGCCAGGTGATAGTGATGCATCTTTGCATAAGTTGTTGCCAGCAGGCTCAATTCCCACAATTCGCAGAGGGTGGCCAGTTGCTATGTCTGCAAATCTCCACAGGGTGGCAGCACAGAGGTCACTTCCCACAGTGCCGTGCTACCTGTTGCATGGTCTGCCCACACATCTGCACGTGATAGTATCAGAGAGGTCATTTCCCACAACTCCCAGCTGGTGGCCAGGTGCTATGCCCTAATCCAACCTCTGGGTGGCACCAGAGAGCTCACTTTCCACAGTGCTATGCCCGTAGCTGTCCACAGGGTGGCACCAGAGAGCCCATTTCCCACAATGCTGTGCTGTTGACCAAGAGGCATCCCGGGACATTCCCTAGGATGGCACCAGGGAGCTTATTTCCCACAATGCCCAGAGGGCAGCCCAGTGCTAGCACATCTCCATTTGGGAGGCAGGCAGAGTACTCAATGGCAGAGGTACTTTGGTATGAGGGGTGCCAGAGAGCACATTTCCCGGCTTTCAGCTGGGTGATAGTTCCGCACCTTTTCATAAGGTGGTGCCCAAGAATACACACAGTTCCAAGAGGATAGCCAGAGGCTATGCCGGCAAATCTGCACGGGGTAGCAACAGAGAGACCATTTCCCACAACGCCATGCTGTAGGCCTGTGATATACCCATCCATGTCCATGAGGGTGGCACCAGAGGGCTCATTTCCCACAATGCTGTGCTATTGGCCCAATGTTATTCCCAAATATTTCACGGGGTGGTTATAGAGAGCTCACTTCCCAGTATGCCCAGCATGTGATGTGTCCATGAGCTATGGCTCAAAAACTGCACAGGGTGGCACCAAAGAAGTAATTTCCCACCATGCTCTGTTGTCAGACAGGTGACAGTGCCATATATATTTGCCTGAGTTGGTGTCAACAAGCTCCATTCCCACAATTCCCAGATGGTCACCAGTTGCAATGCTTGAACATCTCCACGGAGTGGAAGCTGAGAGACCATTTCCCACCATGCCATGCTGTAGGCCCTGGGGCATACTCATGCGTGTCCATTGGGGTGGCACCAGAGAGCTCATTTCCCACAATGCTTTGCTGTAGGCCATGGGACAGTGCTGTACCTTTGCATTAGGTGGTGCCAGATGGCTCATTTCCCACAATGCCCAGTTGGTGGCCCATTGCCAAGCCTGTAAATCTCCACGGGGTGGCAACAAACAGCTCACTTACCACAGTGCCCAGCAGGTCCCAGGTGCTATGCCTGGATACCTGCACAGGGTTGCACCAGCGGCCTCATTGCCCACAATGCCCAGCTGGTTGCTCGGTGATAGTGCCACACATTTGCATGAGTTGTTGCCAGCAGGCTCACTTCCCACAATTTGCAGAGGGTGGCCAGTTGCTATGCCTGCAAATCTCCACAGGGTGGTAGCACAGAGATCACTTCCCACAGTGTCGTGCTACCTGTTGCGTGGTATGCCCACACATCTGCACGTGATGGCCTCAAAGAGGTCATTTCCCACAGTTCCCAGCTGGTGGCCAGGTGCTATGCCCTCATCCACCCTCAGGGTGGCACCAGAGAGCTCACTTTCCACAATGCCTTGCTAGTGCTATGCCTGTACATGTCCACAGGCTGGCACCAGAGAGCCCATTTCCCACAATGCTGTGCTGTCGGCCAATAGGCATCCCGGGACATTTCCTTAGGATGGCACCAGGGAGCTTATTTCCCACAATGCCTAGAAGGCAGCCGAGTGCTATGTCTGCACATCTCCATTTGGGCGTCAGGAAGAGAACTCAATAGCGGAGGCACCTTGGTATGAGGGGGTGCCAGAGAGCACATTTCCTGGCTGTCAGTTGAGTGATAGTTCTGCACCTTTTCAGAAGGTGTTGGCAAAATTTTGACTTCCCACAGTGCGGAGAGTGTATCCAGTGGCTATGCCGGCAAATCTGCACTGTGTGGCAACAGAGAGACCATTTCCAACAATGCCGTGCTGTAGGCCCTGTGATATAGCCAGGCAAGTGCATAGGGGTTGCATCAGAGAGCTCATTTCCCACAATTTTGTGCTGTTGGCCCTGTGTTATTCCCACATATTCCACGGGGTGATTACAGAGAGCTCAGTTCCCACTATGCCCAGCAGGTGTCCTGGTGCTATGGCTGGAAAACTGCACCGGGTGGCACCAAAGAGGTCATTTCCCACCATGCTCTGCTGAGTTGGTGCCAGCAAGCTGCATTCCAATTCCCAGATGGTCGCCAGTTGCAATGCTTGAAAATCTCCACTGGGTGGCAGCAGACAAACTATTTCCCACAATGCTATGCTGTAGGCCCTGTGGTATACTCATGCATGTCCATGGTGGTGGCACCAGATATTCATTTCCCACGATGCTTTAATGTCGGCCAAGTAACAGTGCCACACCTTTGCATTAGGCGATGCCAAAAGCCACATTTCCCACAATGCCAGTTGTAGCCTGTTGCTATGCCTGCAATTCACCACAGGGTAGCAACAGAGAGCTCATTTCCCACAATGCTGTGGTGTCAGTCCCGTGTTATTCCCACATATGTTCACGGGGTGGTTAAAGAAAGCTTACTTCCCACAGTGCCCAGCTGGTTGCCAGGTGATTGTGCTGCACATTTGCATGAGTTGCTGCCAGTAGGCTCACTTCCCACAATTCGCAGAGGGTGGCCGGTTGCTATGCCTGCAAATCTCCACAGGGTGGCAGCACAGAGGTCACTTCCCACAGTGCCGTGCTACCTGTTGGGTGGTCTGCCCACACATCTGCACGTGATGGCCTCAGAGAGGTCATTTCCCATAATTCCCAGCTGGTAGCCGGTGCTATGCCCTCATCCACCTTCAGGGTTGCACCAGAGAGCTCACTTCCCACAATGCCTTGCTAGTGCTATGCCCGTAGCTGTCCACAGGGTGGCACCAGAGAGCCCATTTACCACAATGCTGTGCTGTTGACCAAGATGCATCCCGGGACATTTCCCTAGGATGGCACTAGGGAGCATATTTCCTACAATGCCCAGAGGGCAGCCGAGTGCTATGTCTGCACGAGAATCTCCATTTGGGCGGCAGGATGAGAACTCAGTAGCGGAGGCACCTTGTTATGAGGGGTTGCCAGCGATCACATTTCCTGGCTTTCGGCCAGGTGAGAGTTCTGCACCTTTTCATAAGGTGGTGGCAAAGATTAGACTTCCCACAGTGCTGAGAGTGTAGCCAGTGGTTATGCCGGCAAATCTGCACGGGGTGGCAACAGAGAGCTCATTTCCCACAATGCTGTGCTGTCGGCCGGGTGCTATTCCCACACATGTGCACGGGGTGGTTACAGAGAGCTCACTTCCCACAGTGCCTAGCGGGTGGCCACGTGCTATGCCTGAAAACCTGCACAGGGTGGCACCAAAGAGGTCATTTCCCACCATGCTCTGCTGTCAGACAGGTGACAGTGCCATATATTCTCCTGAGTTGGTGCCAGCAAGCTCCATTCCCACAATTCCCAGAGGTTGGCCAATTGCCATGCTTGAAAATCTCCACTGGGTGGCTGCCAACAAACCATTTCCCACAATGCCATGCTGTCGGCCTAATGGTATTCAATCACATTTCCACAGTGTTGCACCAAAGAGCTCAATTCCCACAGTACTTTGCTGTTGGCCAGGTGATGGCGTCGTATCTTTGCCTGCGGTGGTGCCAGAGAGCTCAGTTCTCATAATGCCTAATGGGTGGCCAGTTGCTTTGCTTGCTAATCCCCTGGTGTGACACCCGGGAGCTCATTTCCCACAATGCTGTGCTGTCGTCCCGGTGTTTTTCCCACACATCTCCATGGGGCGGCCACCCAGTGCTCACTTCCCACAGTGCCCAGCTGTTGGCTAGCTGCTATGCCTGTCAATCTCCACAGAGTGGCACGGGAGAGCTCATTTCCCACCATGCTGTGCTCTCAGCAAGGTGTTATTCTCACACATGTCCACAGGGTATCAACAGAGAGGTCATCTCCCACAACCCAGGGGATTGTGCTGCACGTTTGCATGAGTTGTTGCCAGCAGGCTCACTTCCCACAATTTGCAGAGGGTGGCCGGTTGCTATGCCTGCAAATCTCCACAGGGTGTCAGCACAGAGGTCACTTCCCACAGTGCCATGCTACCTGTTGCGTGGTATGCCCACACATCTGCACGTGATGGCATCAGAGAGGTCATTTCCCACAATTCCCAGCTGGTGGCCAGGTGCTATGCCCTCATCCACCCTCAGGGTGGCACCAGAGAGCTCACTTCCCACAATGCCGTGCTCACAGCCCAGTGCTATGCCCGTATATGTCCACAGGGCGGCACCAGAGAGCCCATTTCCCACAATGCCGTGCTGTAGGCCCTGTGGTATACCCACGAATGTCCATTGCAGTTGCTCCAGCGGCTAGTCTTTCTCTGGCACTGAGTCTTGGGACACTCCATCAGGGCTTCAAGTTTTACTGTGTTCTGGGCAGAAGAAGTAGTTGCAGCTACAGGCTAGTAGGAGGAGTGGAGCCTTGCATGGGTGGGGCTAGAGCAGGAAGTGAGCGGTCCATGGGTGGGACTTGTGGAAGAGCAGAGCACAGGAGGGGTTAGGCAAGGTAGCAGAAGTGAGTGGTCCAGGGGCAGAGCTTGTGGGAGGTCAAGGGTCCTGAGGACAGTGCACACCCCTGGATCACCATCTGGTGGGAAACTGTGGTTCCTGCACCTCTCTGGTCCCGAGACGAGGAGGATCATGTGTACAGCTAGAGCACCAGCTGGTGAGAAACAGTGGTCACTGCATCCTGAGAAGAAGAGGACAGTGCACTCAGCTAGAGCACCATCTGGTGGGAATCATTGGCCACTGCAACCACTGGATCTGAGAAGAAGACAGTGCACACACCTAGAGCACCATCTGGTGGGAATCAGTGGTCACTACAACCCCTGGACCTGAGAAGAGGACAGTGCACACAGCTAGAGCACCCTCTGGTGGGAAACAGCTCTCATTGCACTCCCTGGTCCTGAGGAGAGGAGCAAGTTGCTTACCTGTCTAGCATGCCCTCTGGTGGGAATCTGCCATCACTGCACCCCAGGTCCTGAGGAGAGGAGGACAGTGCGCAACCCTAGAGCACCCTCTGGTGGGAATCAGTGCTCACTGCACCCTCTGGTTTTGGTGGTGGTGCCGAGCAAGGAAGTGGGAGGTGCAGGGGCGGGGGCTGATGGAGTACAGTGTTAGGGGTGGAGCAAGAGCGAGGAAGTGAGCAGTGCAGGGGTGGGGCTTGTGGGAGGACCTGGGGTCCTGAGGAGCACAGTATGCACACCTAGAGCACCATCTGGTGGGAATCACTGATCACTGCTCCCCTGGCCTGGAGAAGAGGAGCACAGGGTGCACACCTCGAGTGCCCTCTGTCCAGAATCAGTGCTCACTGCACCCTCAGGTTTTGTGGGCGGAGCAGAGCATGAGAGAGGTGGGCAAGAGCTCAGAAGTGAGTGGCCCAGGGGGCGGGGCTTGTGGAGGGGCGGAGCACTGGAGGGGCGGGGCGAGAACTTGGAAGTGAGCGGCCCAGGGGCGGGGCTTGTGGAGGGGCGGAGCACAGGAGCCAGGTGCATTTTGGGCACATGTCAGGTGCATGTAAGGCTCCCTTAGCGTGCTCCTTAGGGCACTGGTGAGGCGACATGTTAATGTTCACCGTACCTTTCAGGGCTGAGGTACATTTTTAGGTTCATAGGGTGTAGAGTTAGGGCCCATGCTGGCGTGTGGATGTCGGTCAGGGTACATGTAGGGTGAGAGTCTGGGCCAGAGTCCGGGTGTGTGATGGGGTACATGTTAGGGAACATGTTAGGGTTCAGGTCTGTGTCAGGACTAGGGCCAGCACTAGGGCATGCGTCAGGTTACACATTTGGGGTACACTAAGGTTACCTGTGTGGACTAGGGCCAGCACTAGGGCATGCGTCAGGTTACACATTTGGGGTACACTAAGGTTACCTGTGTGGACTAGGGCCAGCACTAGGGCATGCGTCAGGTTACACATTTGGGGTACACTAAGGTTACCTGTGTGGACTAGGGCCAGCACTAGGGCATGCGTCAGGTTACACATTTGGGGTACACTAAGGTTACCTGTGTGGACTAGGGCCAGCACTAGGGCATGCGTCAGGTTACACATTTGGGGTACACTAAGGTTACCTGTGTGGACTAGGGCCAGCACTAGGGCATGCGTCAGGTTACACATTTGGGGTACACTAAGGTTACCTGTGTGGTTAGACAATGTATTAGAAGATAGAGTATTTATTAGGCTGTGCTACGTTTAGGGCACATGTTAAGTTACAGTTTGTCGGGTACATTCAGGGTGCACGTACCGTGGATATAGTAGATGGGTATTTGCTACCACATGGATTCGTGTCCAGAGCATGTTCAGTGCATTGCAGGATGTTGGGAATCTGTCAGGTGTAACATACATGTTAAAGTAACGGCACACATTAAGCTCTGTGTTTGGGTCCATGTTAGGGTATGTATTACAGTCAGGGTATTCGATAGATTTGTTAGGGTTATGGTACGTGTTGGGGACATGTTAGAGTGTGTGTTAGGGCACATATTATGGCATGTGTTAGAGTTCACATACTTCACAGGGGACTCGTTAGGGTGAAAGTACATGTTAAGGCTATGGCACATGTTAGGCTATCTATTAGGGAACATTGAAGGTACATGTTAGGGTGCATGTAAGGGTACTTGTGTGGTTTACAGTACTTGTTAGGGGATGTTAGGGTGCATGTTAGGGTACATGCTAGGGTTAAGGTACATGTTAGGGTATGTTTGAATCGCATGTTAGGGCACATGTATGGGCATTTGTATTTTTTAGAGTATGTGTCAGGGTACATGGGGTATAGGTAAAGGTCAGAGTTAGAGTATGTTAGGGTACATTCAGGGTACATGTACGGTTACCTGTATGCTTTATAGAGTATGTGTTAGGGTATTTGTTATCATATGTGTGTCTAGAGTATCTTCAATGTGTTAGAGTACTATTGGGAAATCTGTTAGAGTTAAAATACATGTTCAAGTCAGGGCACATATTAGGGTGTACATTGAGTTACTTTCGGGTACATGTTTGAGTGTGTTTCAGGGTATTTGCATGGTTTTGAATAAGTGTTAGAATCCTTGTCAGGGTATGAGTTAGTGTTTGGAGTACGTGTTAGCAAACAGGCTGTTTTGTGCACATGTTAGGGTACACATATGACTTGAAGTACATGTTAGAATACTTGTTAGGATACATGTAAATGTTTAGAGTGTGTGTTAGAGTACGTATTTGGGTATGTGTTAAGGTTACAGTTATGGTTTGGGTTAGGCAACATGTTAGGAAATATGTTGGGATAAGTTTAGGGTACTTGTTAGGGTATATGTAAGCTTTAGAGTACATGATAATGGTTAGGGTCTGTGTGAACCAGTAGGGGACATGTTAGACTATTTGTTAGGGTCTGGCTTAGGGTTAAGGTATGTATTAGGGTATGTTTAGGGTACATGCCAGTTTACATATAAGAGTACCTGCATGCGTGAGAGTGCATATGCTATGGCATGTGTTTGAGTTGGGATGAAGTTCATGGTGTATGTCAGGGTTAGGGTTCGAGTGAAGGCGTATGCTATGGTGTGTGTTAGGGTTATGGTTTGGGTGAACGGCAAGGGTTAGGGTGTGTGTTAGGTGAATTTGAGGTAGATGATGGGTGTGTGTAGATGTACATGTCTGGTTTACAGTGCTTGTTAGGGTACTTCATAGAATGTGACGCTGTTTACTGTATTTTTAGGGTACTTATCAGGGTGTGTGTTACAGTTTAGGGTTTTAAGGGAAAAGTATGTGCTGGGGCTGTGCAGGAGCGGGGTGGGGCGGGGCAGGGAGGGGGGGAGCAGGGCGGAGCCGGGAGCGGGGCGGGGCAGGGAGGGGGGGAGCAGGGCGGGGCCCGGAGCGGGGCGGGGCAGGGAGCGGGGCGGGAGCGGGGCGGGGCCCGGAGCGGGACTGGGTCGGGAGCCGGGCCCCGGAGCGGAACTGGGTCGGGAGCGGGGCAGGGAGCGGGGCGGGGCGGGGCAGGGAGCGGGGCAGGGAGCGAGGCGGGGCAGGGAGCGGGGCAGGGAGCGGGGCAGGGAGTGGGGCGGGGCAGGGAGTGGGGCGGGGCAGGGAGCGGGGCAGGGAGCGGGGCAGGGCGGGGCGGGGCAGGGAGCGGGGCGGGGCAGGTAGTGGGGTGGGGCTGGGAGCGGGGCGGGAGCGGGGCGGGGCAGGGAGCGGGGCGGGGCAGGGAGCGAGGCGGGGCAGGGAGCGAGGCGGGGCAGGGAGCGGGGCGGGGCAGGGCGGGGCGGGGCAGGGAGCGAGGCGGGGCAGGGAGCGAGGCGGGGCAGGGAGCGGGGCGGGGCAGGGAGCGAGGCGGGGCAGGGAGCGGGGCGGGGCAGGGCGGGGCGGGAGCGGGGCGGGGCCCGGAGCAGGGCGGGGCAGGGAGTGGGGCGGGGCAGGGAGCGGGGCAGGGAGCGGGATGGGAGCGGGGCGGGGCAGGGAGCGGGGTGGGAGTGGGGCGGGGCAGGGAGCGGGGTGGGAGCGGGGCGGGGCAGGGAGTGGGGCGGGGCAGGGAGCGGGGTGGGAGCGGGGCGGGGCAGGGAGCGGGGCGGGAGCGGGGCGGGGCCGGAGCAGGGAGTGGGGCGGGGCAGGGAGTGGGGCGGGGCAGGGAGCGGGGCGGGGCTGGGAGCGGGGCGGGGCTGGGAGCGGGGCAGGAGCGGGGCAGGGCCCGGAGCAGGGCGGGGCCAGGAGTGGGGCGGGGCCAGGAGTGGGGCGGGGCCGGGAGTGGGGCGGGGCTGGAAGCAGGGCGTGGCGGGAGCGGGGCGGGGCCGGGAGTGGGGCGGGGCCTACGGGATTCTGCTGGGGGACCAGGGCGGGGCCTGTGGGGAGCGGGGCGGAGCCGAGCAGGGCGGGGCCGGGAAGCTACTGCAGGGCTACTGCGGGGTTCCCGACCTGCAGACATGGGCCGGACTCCATGCTGGTGACCCCGACCCTCCCCCGGAGCCCCAGGCTGTGCTGACACAGAGGCTGGTTCCAGGCCCATAGGCTTCGTGGCCGGTGCCCACCGCCAGCCCAGCCTGGAAGGGAGCCGCCCGAGGTGAGCCCAGCCCTGGGTGGGGCTTGTGCGGGAGAGCGGGGAGGGGCGGGGCTAGAGAGAGGAAGTGAGCGGTCCAGGGGCGGGGCTTCCGGGGACAGAGCACGGGAAGGGCGGAACTAGATTGGGAATGAGCAGGTATGGGCGGGGCTTGTGGGGCAGAGCGCGTGAGGGGCGGGGCAGGAGAGGGGAAGTGAGGGGGCGGGGGCGCGCCGGAGGGCTGGACCGGTTTGGGCCGGTTCTGTCTGAGGCTGCAGACCCGCGGGCGGCAGCTCCTTCCTCTGAGCGCGCGGTGGCGTGCGGGCCTGCGGAGCTGGGCGGGCGCACTGTGGGCTTGTGGCGGGCTGGGCTTCCCACCCGGTCCTGTCAGGCGCAGGTGGCTTCTCCGGGGGAAGCGCCTGGAGGACGCGGGCTCTGCGCGGTCAGCTTGTCTGTGGAGAAGGCGGGACGCCGGGCCTGAGCGGACCGTGAGGCGACTGCGGAGGACGAGCGGAGCTGAGCGGACCGTGAGGCGGCTGCGGAGGACGAGCGGAGCTGAGCGGACCGTGAGGCGACTGCGGAGGACGAGCGGAGCTGAGCGGACTGTGAGGCGGCTGCGGAGGACGAGCGGAGCTGAGCGGACCCTGAGGCGGCTGCGGGGGACGAGCGGAGCTGAGCGGACCCTGAGGCGGCTGCGGAGGACGAGCGGAGCTGAGCTCAGGGAGGACGAGCGGAGCTGAGCTCAGGGAGGACGAGCGGCCTCCGGCCAGGTGCGGACGGGCCTGGGGTGGTGCTGGTGGGGTACAGGGGGAGCAGTGCGGCCTCCCTCTCCCTTTGTGTCCTTCCTGAGGTGACTTCGATGAAGCCAGGCCCCACGGCAGGCAGGCCCCACACCAGGCACACCCCAGACCCAGCAGGTTCCACACCAGGCCCCAAACCAGGCCCCACTTACCAAGCAGGCCCCACACCAGGCAGGCCTCATTCTAGGCAGGCCCTACACCAGGCCTCATACCAGGCAGGTCTCACCAGGCCCCACACCAAGCAGGCCCCACACCATGCCCCACTCCAGGTCACACACTAGGCCCCACGTCAGGCCTCACACCAGGGCCCACTCCAGGCCCCATACCAGGCAGGCTTCACATCAGGCCCTACACCAAGCAGGTCCCACACCAGGCAGGCCCCACACCAGGCCCCATGCCAGGCCCCACACCAGGCAGGCCCTATACCAGGTCCCATATCAGGCCCCACACCAGGCAGGCCCCATACCAGGCCCTACACCAGGCCCCACACCAGGCAGGCCCCACACCAGGCAGGCCTCATACTAGGCAGACCCCACACCAGGCCTCATACCGGCCAGGTCTCACACCAGGCCCCACACCAAGGAGGTCCCACACCAGGCAGGTCCCACACCAGGCCCCATTCCAGGCCCCATAGCAGGCCCCACACCAGGCAGTCCCCACGCCAGGCCCCACACCAGGCAGTCCCCACGCCAGGCCCCACACCAGGCAGTCCCCACGCCAGGCCCCACACCAGGCAGGTCCCACACCAGGCCCTACACCAGGCCCCACAGCATGCAGGCCCCATACCAGGTCCCATACCAGGCCCCATGCCAGGCCTCATGCCAGGCCCCATACCAGCCCCCACACCTGGCAGGCCCCACACCAGGCAGGCCCCATACCAGGCCCCACACCAGGCAGATCCCACACCAGGCCCTACACCAGGCAGGCCCCACAGCATGCAGGCCCCATACCAGGTCCCATACCAGGCCCCATGCCAGGCCTCACGCCAGGCCCCATACCAGCCCCCACACCAGGCAGGCCCCACACCAGGAAGGCCCCATACCAGGCCTCTGTAGCAGGCTGCACATCCGTGCTGACAGTTCAGGGTCTGTGCTGACAGTTCAGGGTCTGTGCTGCAGCAAGTCCACATATCCGAGTCCAGGGCTTCCCTGGGTCCAGGCCTCCCTGAGTGCCATTCTTCCTTGAATCTGGGCCTTCCCTGAGTCCATCCCTTCCTGTTCTTCCTCCAGGCCTTCCCTGGGTCCAAGCCTTCCTTGGGTCTCGTCCTTCCCTGGGTCTGGGCCTTCCCTGAGCTCCTGGTTTGGGCTTTCTCCATGTCCGGGCCTTTCCCTTGTTGGTAACAGCTCCAGTTTTGGCCAGCTCTGACTAGGCCTGCTCTAAAGGATGTCCAATTCCTATTCTGGCTCATCTAGAAGTGGAGCTGTGGCTCAAGTGTACAGCACTGGCACTGAACAAAAACAACTCAGAGAGAGCACCAAGGCCCCTAGTTCAAGCCCTAGGACCAGCACAAAGAGATTTTTCTTTTCATAACATAAGTATTTAATACATTTTTTTGGCCTGTCCTGGGCTTGAACTCAGGGCCTGGGCAATGTCCCTGAGCTCTTTCACTCAGGGCTAGCACTCTACCACTTGAGCCACAGCACCACTAGCAGATTTTTCTGTGTATGTGGTATTTAGGATTTGAACCCAGGGCTTCATGCATGCTAGGCAAGCACTCTGCCACTAAGCCATGTTCCCAGCCCTCTTTTACACGTTACATAAAGGTGTTTCAATAGTGCTCAGCTCTTGGCCCTGGTTCTTTCTCTCTAGCCTTTGTTTTCCATGATTTCCAGCCTTTGATGCATGTTGTCTTCCTCTGACTATAGGCATTTTGAGAAGAAAACACGCAGAGTGTCAGGATAAAATGGGGAGAGCCTGGAAGCTTGGAATCGCGAATATAGGTTTATGCTGTATAGACAAATGTGGGATGGTCTGGACGAATCGGATCCCATCAGAACTTGCTCTCGCCGCTGGTGTTTCTCTGAGTCTGCATCAAGTTTTCATCTATACTTTCATGTCTACATTTGGGCCTGGAGAAGGAGGTGAAGCCTCTCCTTTCCTGCTTGGTAAGTTGATACCTGTCAGAACAAATTTGACCACATTAGGCTCATCCCAGCCCTGTATCCATGGCACCAAGTCTTTACTGAGCTTTCAGCTATGTCCTGCACAAGGTATGGTGGTTAGGGGGTGAGAGGATGTGTGACACATGTTTATGTTTTCATTACATACACATTACAGACATTTTGTCAGGCATTCCAAGGTATTTTAATTTGCTTTGTTGAATTCTGGTGATACTATGTTCAGGGCTCTTCACAGGCTAGGGCAACACCTCAACACTAAGCTCTCCATTTTATGCTTTAGAAGCCAATCAGTTTCTGTAGACTGAAATCATGTCAATATTCTGATAAGGATATTTTGAGGGAAGCAGAAGGCATAACCTAGCCTTTTTCTTTTCCTTGTCAGACATACCAGGTCCCCCTTGTCTGTGACAGGGCTCCTGGATGCCTAGCCTTTGTTGCCGGTTGCCTGCCTCTGCCTGTAGGCACTTTGAGGAGAAAATGTACTGAGTGTCAGGAGAAGCTGGGGAGAGTTCACACACTTTGAATTATGCATGTAGAATCTTGCTCTACAACTCAATGTATGCTTTGGCAGACTGAGTCCCAACTTAGGCTTCCATCCTCATCTCTACCATGCTTTCATCTGTGCTTATGGTACCTGGAGAAGGGGTGAAGGCATTTTTGAGGAAGGGAGGCCTATCCTTCCTGCTTGGTAAGTTGTTACTTGTCAGAACAACTTTGATGACTGTAGGCCCCAACCCTGCCCTCTGTCCTGAGCTGGGAGCTAACTCAGATCCATTCACTAGGTGTGTACCTAACACATTCAGGAGCTTTGACCAACTTCCCAAAGCTATGAGACGCATAAGGTTATGAAAGAATTGTTGAGGAATTGGTTGTAGGTATAGTGTTGTTGATGCTAAGGGCAGGGTTAAGTTTGGGTGTTATAGGGCTACTCAGAGTGGAAGTTAGAATTAAATTTTTTGTTATGGATCAGAAATAGGTTAGATCAGGTGCTGGGTTTTCAATTAGCCAAACCGAGCAGGTTTTTATGAAGAGCTAAGTTAGTGTTAGGGTCAATGTTACTGTATTATAATGGATTGGTTAGAGAATGGGTTAGGGATCTGGTTAAGTTAGGAGTTATGGAAGGGATTAGCATTTGGATTATGGAATGGGTAAGGCTAAGGTTAGGTTTATAGAGTAAATGTTTGGGTACTTATACATTTGGGATATATGTAAGGTTACTTGTTTTGTACACACTTTAGGGTACATGTAATACTTGAAGTACATGTTAGAGTACTTGTAGGATATATGTAAGTGTTTAGAGCTTGTATTAGAGTACATGTTTGGATGTGTGTTAGGGTTACAGTTTCTTAGAGTATGTGTCAGGGTGCTTGTTAGAGTACATGTTAGGGTATATGTTAAGGTCAGGGTTAGAGTATGGTAGGGTATACATTCAGGGTACATGTAAGGTTACGTGTATGGTTTATAACGTATGTGTTAGGCTATTTTTAACCATATGTGTTAGTGTCTAGAGTATGTGTAATGTATTAGAGTGCTATTGTGAAATCTGTTAGGTTAAAATACATGTTAAAGTTAGGTTTAGAGTTAGTTTGGGAATGTGCAAGGAAGAACTTTGTGGGATGGGTTAGGATGATGGATATGTTATGGAGTGGTCTTCAGAGTGGGTATGGAACAATTGAGGATTAGGTAATTAGTTAGTAAACGGTTAATGTAGGTTTGGGGAGTTGTAGAAAGTGTTAGTCATACAGTTATGGATTTGGGTTAGCAGCTGGTTTAGGGTGAGGCATAAGATTGCTGAGTGGCTTAGGGTATGTCTTAGGGTATGAGTATGAGTGTGGGCTAAGGCACATGTTAAGATGTGAGTATGGGTTCAGAGTTAGGGTGTATGGTGGGGTACATGTTAGGGAACATGTTAAGATAGTGTTTGGGTTTAAGGTACATTAGGGTACATGTTAGGGCACGCATTTGGGGTAGGTTTGGGGTACATGTTAGGGTGTACATAAACCTTTATGGTTTAAAATACATGTTAGGGTACTTGATTCTGTACATATTAGTGGTTAGGGTATACATTAGGGTACATGGTACAGTTATGGTAAGTGTTTGGGATTGTTAAGTTTAAGCTATGTGTTAGGGTTAGGTATGTGTAAGGGTACATGTTAGGGTGCATGTAAGGATCACTTGGAGTATGTGTTAGGGTACTTGTTAGGATATATGTTAATGTTTACCATACATTTTAGGGTTGAGGCACACTTTAAGGTACATAAGGTGTTAGGGTACATGTTTGTGTGTGGATTTAGGTTAGGGTATGTGTTAGGGTATGAGTATGGGCCAGAGTTAAGGTGTATGATGGGGTATATGTTAGGGAACATTTTAGGGTACATGTTAGGGTCAAGGTACATGTTAGGACTAGAGCCAGCACTAGGTCATGTGTCAGGTTACCTGTATGGTTTAGCCCATGTATTAGTGGTTAGGGTATTTATTAGGATATGTGTTAGAGTATGTGTTTGGGTTAAGACATGCATTAGGACATATGTTAGGGTATTGGTTAAGGTTATGGTTTGGGTTATTTTTTGGGCACGTGTTAGGTATGTGTTGGGTTACATTTTGAGTACATGTTACGGTGCTCGTAAGGGTACCTAGGCTTAAGAGCACATGTTAGGGAACTATGCAGGCTATGTTTCAGGGTACATGTCAATATTGTGTTAGGTTTACGACGTGTGTTAGGGTATTGCTTAGGGTTAGTGTTAGGGTACATTTGGGGTACATGTTAAGGTGCTTGTAAGAGTACCTGTCTGTGTTAGGGTACTTGTTACTGTGTGTGTTAGTGGTTGGGACACATATTAATATACATATTAGGATTAGAGTATTTGTAAGGGTATTAAGGTTTGAGTTAGTTTTTGTGTAAAGGTGTGAGTTAGGGTATATGTTTGGGTCCATGTTAGGGTATGTTTTAGAATCAGGGTACTTGATAGGGGATTTGTTAGGGTTACGGTACATGTTAGGGCACTTGTTAGAGTGTGTCTTAGGGCAGATACTATGGTATGTGTTAGGGGATCTTTTTAGGGTTAGGGCACATGTTAGGCTGTGTTATGGAACATTGGGGATACATGTTAGGGTTCATAGAAAGATAATTGTGTGGTTTACAGTACCTATTAGGGTATGTTAGGGTACATGTTAGGGTACATGCTAGCTTATGTTTGAGTCATGTTAGGGTACATGTATGGATACTTGTATATTTTACAGTACATGTCAAGGTACTTGATAGAATACATGTAAGGGTCAGGGTTAGAGTATATTAGGTGATTTCAGGGTACACATAAGGTTACCTGTAGGCTTTATAGAGTACATGTTAGGGCACTTGTTACCATTTATATTAGTGTCTAGAGTATGTTTAATGTGTTAGAGTACTATTGGGAAATCTGTTAGAGTTAGAATACTTGGTAAAGTTAGGGCACATATTAGGGTATATATTAGGTTACTTTGGGGCACACATTTGAGTGAGTTTAAGAGTACTTGCATGGTTTTGAATAAGTGTTAGGGTGCTTGTTAGGATATGAGTTATCATTTGGAGTATATGTTAGGAAATGGTATGTGTTGTGCACGTGTTTGAAGTACACATGAGATTACGTTGTAAGATATGTGCACATGTTTAGAGTGTGTGTTTGAGTTCATGTTTGAGTATGTGTTGGGGTTACAGTTATGGTTTGAGTTAGGCGACATGTTAGGATATGTGTTGGCATAAGTTTAGGGTACTTCTTTGGGTATATGTAAGGTTTACAGTACGTGACAGTGGTTAAGGTACATGTCATGTTTAGGTTACACGTCAGAGTACCTTTTAATTTCTATTTTAGGGTATACATTAGAGTGTTTGGGGTACATGCTAGGGTACATGTAAGAGTACCTGTTTTGTTCAAAGTTCACGTAAGAGTAATTGTTACTATACATGTTAGTATCTTGAGTATATGTTATAATACGTGTTAGGGTAAGGGTAAGATTTTAGTATGTAGCAAGGTTGTGTTAGAGGTCGGGTATGTGTTAGGGTTTAGGTATGTCATGGTTTAGGTTTTACGTATGTTTGGTAGGATTATGGTATATATTAAGAGCACATGTTAGGGTATTGCTAAGACACATTGTTGTTCGGGTGTATGTAAGGGTGCATGTATGGTTTAGACTGCATTAGGGTAATTGTTACTGTACGTTAGTAATTAGGGTACATGTTAGGGTTAGAGTATGTGTTAGGATACATGTTAGGGTTAAGTTATGTGTTAGGGAACCTTAGAGTATATTGGCGGGGTACATCTTAGGGTACATGTGTGGTTTACTGCACGTGTTCAGGTATGTGTTAGGGTTTGGGTACATGTTAGGGTTCAGGTACGTGTAAGGGTTAGCACACATGTTAGGGTATTTCTTAGGGCTATGATTGGGGTTAGAGTTAGGGCATGTTTGAGGCACATGTTAGTGTTCAGGATTCCAAACCTGTATGGTTTAGAGTGTATGTTAGGCCACTCCCATGGCCTCAGCAGTTGTGGGATTGGTTTGCTCAGAGTCCTTGCCCTACCCTGCTCGATGGTGTGGGCCCTGCTATGCCTAACTTTGGGGGAGACTGGAGACTGGAATGAGCAGTAAGCTGTGCTTTCACTCTGTTCACACACCTGTCATTCATACACATGTGAGGGTATGGGTGGGGATTGAGTGCTATATATCTCTGTGTGAAAATTGGACCCAGCTTAAGCAGGTTTGATAAAAGAAGGCCATCTACCTCCAATGATGCAGGTAAGTCTGGTAAGTACCAGGGTGTAGGTGGGGTTGGGATTAGGTTAAGAAACTTGGGTTGCCAGGAGTCTGGGGTGGTGACAATAGGGGCTAGTGTTACTAGGGCTACTGTTGTTAGGATTGGTTTGGTTTGGGTTTGGGTTCAAGTATAGAGTTGTTTATGTTAATGATAGGTTCAAGTTTTGCTTAGGGTACCTGTACCCTTAACATATACACTAAGCCACTCACCAATCTTAGGCCTAACCCGAAGCCATTTGCCAACTCAAATGCATACAATAATGGTGTACCTAATACATTCAGCAGCCCTAACCCATCCCCCAGAGCTAGAGCAGGAATAGGGTTAAGCACTTGGGTTGTTGAGAAATAGGGTAAAGGAATAGGATTGTCAGTGGTCAGGGGTGATGTTAATGTTTAGGGTTGTTAGGGCTACTGTTTTTAAGGTTGGTATGATTGAGGTTAGATTTCCATTGTAGGGTTTTTGATGTTATGGGTATATTTAGGGTTCATGTTAGGGTACTGAGTATGTTAGAGTACTTGTTATCATACATGTTAGTGGTTAGAGTACATGTTAGGGTTAGAGCATGAATGTGTTATGGTATGTGTTAGGGTGCACGTAAGAGTACCTGTATGGTTTGGAGGTTGTGTTAGCATACTTTTTACCTTATATGTTAGGATTTAGAGTACATGTAAGGATATGTGTTAGGATACGTGTTAGAGAATATGTTAGGATTTGAGTTAAGGTTAGGGCACGTGTTCGGATATGCATTGGGGTACATTAGGGGACACGTTAGAGTGCATGTTAGGTTTAGAGTACTTGTTCAGGTACTTGTTGATATACATGTTGGTGGTTAAGGTACGTGTTAGGATGTATGTGAAGAGTAAGGCTATGTGGTAGGGTTAAGTTACATGTTAGGGTTAGGGCAGGTATGAGGGTACAGTTTAGGATTAAGCTGTGTGTTTGGTATGGTTCTGTAAATATGAGGTGCTTGTTAGGGTGCATGTGAGGTACAGTATGTGGTAGTGGTCAAGATATGTGTTGTGGTTAGGATATGTCTTAGGATATTTGTTAGAGTTTGCCTTAGGGTTAGAGTATATGTTAATGTATATGTTTGGGTACTTGTTAGGGTGCATATAAAGTTTGGAGCACATGGTAGTGTTATGGTACATCTTAGAACACACATTATGGTTTGGGTATATGGTTAGGCTTTGGCTTAGGGTATATGTTAGGGTAATGTGCCTGTTCAGCATATATATGAGGGTACTTGCTATGGTATATGGTAGTATTTAGAACATGTTAGGATATGCATTAGGGTAGGCATGTATTAGGGTTTATTTGGGGTACATCTAAGAGTACCTGCATGGTTTAGAGTACTTGTTAGGGTACTTGCTAGGGTGCATTAGTGTTTAGAGTACATGCTAGGGTTCATATTAGGGTACATGTATGTTTAAGAGTACCTGTTAGTGTTCTTGTTAGGCTGTTAATACTTTGAGTATGTGTTTGGGTACAGGTTAGACTGTATGGTAGAGTTAAGGCACATGGTAAGGTGTGGGTTAGAGTTATTGTTTTGGTTAAGGTTAGCACACCTGTTAGGGTATATTAAGGTATATGTATGATAAGAATACATGTTAGTGACTTCTATTAGGGCACAAGTTAGGAGCTATGTAAGGATCCTTGAAGAGTTACAGTTCATGTTGGGGTACCAGTTGGGATAATTGTTAATGTTTAGAGTACATGTTTAGGGTATGTATTAGGGTTATGGTACTTATTAGGTTATGTGTTAGAGTATGTGGTAAGGTTTGTGGTAGGGTATGTATGTTAGGCTTTGGATGAGGGTGTGTGTTAGGGTATGTATTAAGGTACATTGGTGGTACATATTAAGGTGCATGTAAGGGTACCTGTATGGTTTAGAGCATGTGGTAGGGTAATTGTTACTGTATGTCTTAGTGATTAAGGTATTTGCTAGGATAGATGTTAGGGTTCTGTGGTAAAGTACACATTAGGGTATGTTTTAGGTTTAAGCTGTCTGTTAGAGTACGTATTAGAGTATATGGTAGAGTACATTTAGGGGTACATGTTAGTGTGCATGTAAGGATACTTGTGTGGTTTACAGTACATGTTCAGGTAGTTGTTAGGGTTTGAGTACATGTTAGGGCGTATGTTACTGTTAAGATATGTGTTAGATTGGCACACATGTTAGGGTATCTTTTAGGGTTATGATTTGGGTTAGAGTTAGGGCATTTTTGAAGTACTTGTTGGTGTTCATGATTCCAGACCTGTAGATTTACAGTGTGTGTCCAGTCAGTCCAATGGCCTTCAGCAGTCGTGGGGTTTTACTCAGTCCTTGCCCTGTTATGCTTTAAGGCGTGGGTCCTGCTTGGCCTAACTTTGGGTGAGACAGGAGATTAGAATGAATGGTCATCTGTGTTTTCTCTCTGTTGACACACCTTCCCTGTGAGGATATGGTTGGGGATTGCATGCTTTGTTTCTCTGGAAACTTTGGCCCACGTTAAACAGGTTTTGTTTGGGTGATGGTATGTGTTAGGGCATATGTTAGGGTATGTGTAATGGTTAGGGTACTTGATAGGGAATTTGTTAGTGTTAAAAGTATGTATTAGGGTTAGGGAACCTGTTAGGTATGTGTTAGGGCACAAGTTATGGTATGGGTAAGCATACTTCATAGGGGAATTGTTAGGGTTTGGGCACACATTAGGCTATGTGGTAGAGTACATGTTAGGTGTATATAAGGATACCTGTGTGGATTAGAGTAGTGTTAGGGTATATTAGGGTGCATGTTAAAGTACATGTTAGGATTAAGGTACAGCTTGGGGTTAGTACATATGTGAGGTACATGTAAGGGTATATGTATGGGTACTTATACATTTTAGAGTATGTATTAGGGTACTTTTGACAGTATGTGTAGATGGTTAGGGTACATGTTATTGTATCTGTTAAGGTCAGGGTTTTTGTTTTGGTTAGAGTATGTTAGTGTACATTCAGGGTACATGTAAGGGTTACCTGTGTGGGTTATAGAGTATGTGTTAAGGTACTTGTTACCATGTGTGTTAGTGTCTGGAGCATTTTTAGTGTGTTAGAGTGAAAATGCGATTGGAGAATCTGATAGGGTTAAGATATGTGTTAAAGTTAAGAAACATATTAGGATTTATATTACTTTGGGGTACATGTTACAGTGTTTGTAAGGGTACTTGTATGGTTTACAGTATGTGCTCAGGTACTTGTTAGGATATGAGTTAGTGTTTTGAGTACATGTTAGGAATCATTTTAGGGCATTTGTGGTACACATGTTATTGTACATATAATACATGCATGACTTGAAGTACATGTTAGAGTACTTGTTAGGGCATGTGTTAGATTTAGGGTACATGTTAGGGTTACATTTTCGGTTTGGGTTAGGCAACATGTTAGGATGTGTGTTGGTATAAGTGTACGGTACTTGTTATGGGTGTAGGATTTAGAGTATGTGATAGTGATTAGAATGTGTGCTATGGTTAGAGTATATGTTAGGGTATCTGCTAAGGTTTATGTTACGGTTGGGGCATACATTAGTGTATGCTTGTGGTACACGGCAGGGTCTATGATAGAGTACCTACAGGTTTAGAGTATATATTATGGTGTATATTATGATAAGAATAAGGTTTATGGTACATTGCTGTTTTATGTTTAAGTAGATGTTTGGGTAAAGGTGCCTGTAAGGTTGAGAGTTAGGGTAATTGTTCTTGTATGTGTTAGTGATTAGGGTTCAAGTTAGGGTTAGAGTATGTGTTAGGGTTAAGGTATGTGTTAGGGTTAGAGTGCATTTGGGGTACATGTTAGAGTGCATTTGGGGTACATGTAGGGATACTTGTGTGGGTTACAGTATATGTTCAGGTATGTGTTAGGGTTCTAGTACATGTTAGGATTAAGGTATGTGTAAGGGTTAGCACACATGTTATGGTATCTCTTAGGGTTATGATTTGGGTTAGAGTTAAGGCATGTTTGAGGCACATGTTACTGTTCAGGATTCCAAACCTGTATGGTTTAGAGTGTATGTTAGGCCACTCCCATGGCCTCAGCAGTTGTAGGGTTCGTTTGCTCAGAGTCCTTGCCCTTCCCTGCTCAGTGGTATGGGCCCTGCTATGCCTAACTTTGAGGGAGACTAGAGACTGGAATGAGCAGTCAGCTGTGCTTTCACTCTGTTTACACACCTGTCATGCATGCACATGTGAGGATATGGGTGGGTATTGTATGCTATGTATCTCTGTGGAAATTGGACCCAGCTTAAGCAGGTTTGATGAAAGAAGGCCCTCTACCTCCAATGATGCAGGTAAGTCTGGTAAGTACCAGGGTGTGGGTAGGGTTGGGATTTAGGTTAAGATTTTGGTTTCCAGGAGTCTGGGGTGGTGACAGTAGGGGCTAGTGTTACTAGGGCTACTGTTGTTAGTGTTGGTCTGGTTTGGGTTTGGGTTTAGGTATAGGGTTGTTGATGTTAATGGTAGAGTCAAGTTTTGCTTAGGGCACCTGTACCCTTAACACCAATCTTAGTCCTAACCCGAAGCCATTTGTTAACTCAGATCCATAGAGTAACTGTGTACCTAATACATTCAGCAGCCCTAATCCATCCCCCTGAGCTAGGGGAGGAATAGACTTAAGGACTAGGGTTTTTGAGAAATAGGGTAAAGGAATAGGGTTGTTAGTGGTCAGGGGTGGAGTTAGTGATTAGGGTTGTTAGGCCTACTGTTTTTAGTGTTGGTGTGATTGAGGTTAGAGTTCAAGTGTAGGGTTGTTGATGGTACAGGTAGGGTTAAGGTTGGGTGTTGTTTAGGCTACTCGGGGTGGAGGTTAAGTTTTTAGTTATGGTTCATAAACTGGTTAGAATAGGGAAAAAGTTATGCTTAGGGTCAGTGTTACAGAAAGACAGTGGATTATGTTTAGTGAATGTTTTAGGATTAGGGATCTAGTGAAGTTAGGAGTTACAGAAAGGGTTATTTAACACTTGGGTTATGCAATGTCAAGTTGAGGGTTAGGGAAGTGATTAGAGAACATGGTAGACAAAGGGGGAGAGGTTGGGGACTCTGTTAGGGGAAGTGTTAGGATAAGTGTTTAGGAAATGTTCAGGGTTATGTAATGAATGAGGAAGAACTTTGTGGGATGGGTTAGGGTTATGGACTTTTTATGAAGTGGATTATGGAACAGGTAATGGTTAGGGGACCTGTTAGGAAAGGGGTAAGAGTTACAGTTAAGTACTGTGTTAGGTTTTGGTAGTGGTTATGATTGCTGATCATGTTACATGGTTTCGTATGAATTTGAGTTATTGAACAGTTTAGGGCTAAAGATTGGTGAGTGGCTTTGGGTGTGTTAGGGTGTGGGCTTTTTAGAGTGCAAGTATGGCTCAGAGTGTATGTTGGGGTACCCGTTAGGGTTCATGTTAGAGTTACAGTGTTATTTAATGTGTTGGTGTTTGTTTGGGGCATATGTCAAATACCTGTATGGTTTAGCCTATGTGTTAAAGTACTTGTTATTGTACATATCAGTGGTTACAGTATGTGTTAGAGTTAGGTTATGTGTCAGGGTACATGTTAGGATGCATGTAAGGGTACCCATATGGTTTAGAGTATGTGTTAGCATACTTTTTACCTAACATGTTAGGATTTAGAGTACATGTTAGAGTATGTGTTATAGAATATGTTAGGTTTAGGATTTGAGTTAAGGTTAGGGCATGTGTTAGGATATGCATTGGAGTATGTTAAGGGGCATGTTAGAATGCTTGCAAGGTTTAGAGTGTGTGTTTAGGTACTTGTCACTGTACATGTTAGAGTGTGTGTTAGGATATGTGTTAATAGCGAGGCTATTTGTTAGGTTATTTGTTAGGGTTAGGGCTTGTGTGAGGGCACAGGTTAGGGTTAAGCTACGTGTAATGGTATTGTTCATTACATACAATGTGCTTGTTAGGATGCATGTCAGGTTTAGAGTATGGTAGTGGTTAAGATTTGTGTTGTGTTGCCGGGCGCCAGTGGCTCACGCCTGTAATCTTGGCTACTCAGGAGGCTGAGATCTGAGAATCGCGGTTCAAAGCCAGCCCGGGCAGGAAAGACCATGAGACTCCTATCTCCAATAAACCACTAGAAAACCGGAAGTGGCGCTGTAGCTCAAGTGGTAGAGTGCTCGCCTTGAGCTGAAGAGCTGAGGGACAGCGCCCAAGCCCAGAGTTCAAGCCCCATGACCCACAAAAGAAGATTTGTGTTGTGGTTAGGATATGTGTTAGGGTATTTATTAGGGTTTAGATTAGGGTTAGAGTATGTGTTAATTTATGCGTAGATAGTTTGGGTACTTGTTAGGGTGCATGTAAAGTTTGGAGCACATGGTAGTGTTAGGGTACATCTTAGGATACATGTTATGGTTTGGATACATGGTTAGGCTTTCGCTTAGGGTACATGTTAGGGTAATGTACCTGCTTAGAGTATATATGAAGGTACTTGTTATGGTACATGGTAATGTGTTAGAGTGCATGTTAGAATATGCGTTAGGGTAGGCATGTATTAGGTTGTGACATGGGTTTAGTTGGGGGTACATGTAAGGATACCTGTATGGTTTAGAGTACTTGTTAGGGTACTTGCTAGGGTGCATTAGTGTTTAGAGTACATGCTGTGGTTCATATTAGGGTACGTGTATGTTTAAGAGTACATGTTAGTGTTCTTGTTAGGCTATGTGTTAATGGTTTGAGTATGTGTTTGGGTACACATTAGATCATATGATAGAGTTAAGACCCATGGTAGAGTATGGGTTAGGATTATGGCTTTGGTTAAGGTTAGCGCACCTGTTAGGATATATTAAGGTATATGTATGGTAAGAGTACATGTGAGTGTATTTATATTAGGGCATATGTTAGGAAACATGTAAGGATACTTGCGAGTTTAGAGTACATGTTGGGGTGGTACGTGTTAGGATAATTCTTAATTTTTAGAGTATGTGTTCAGGGTATGAGGTTTATGGTATACAATTGTCAGGCTACATGTTAGAGTATGTGGTAGGGTTTGTGGTAGGGTATGTACATTAGGATTGGATTATGGCGTGAGGTAGGGTTAGAGCACATGTTAGGGCACATGTTAGGTTATGTTTTAGATTATCACACATGTTAGGGTATCTCGTAGGTTTTTGATTAGGGTTTGAGTTAGGGCAATGTTGAGTTACATGTGAGTGTTCATGAATTGATACCTGTATGGTTTCGAGTATGTGATAGGGTACTTATTAGGGTTTGGGTGCATGTTAGTGTTAAGGTATGTGTTAGGATGAGCACACGTTAGGATATCTCTTAGGATTTTGAGTTAAGAGTCAAGGCACATTTGAAATATGTGTTAGTATTCACGATTCCAAACCTGTATGGTTGTACGGTGTGTGTCTAGCCAGTTCAGCAGTTGTGGGGTTGTTTTGCTTAGAGTCCTTCCTTTACCATCATTGATGTGGTGAGCCCCGCTGTGCCTAACTTTGGGGGATCCTGGAGCCTGGAATGAGCAGTCAGCTGTGCTTTCACTCTGTTCACACAACTGCGATTGCATACACATTTGAGGATATGGGTGGGGATTGAGTGCTGTTTATCTCCTTTTGGAATCTTGGATCCACCTTAAGCATGTTTTGTTAAGGTTATTGTATGTGTAATGGCACATGTTAGGTGCATGTAAGGGAACCTGTGTGGATTAGAGTACTTGTTGGAGTACATTAGGGCGCATGTTAAGCTACATGTCATGGTTGAGGTACATGTTTGGGTTAGTGCATGTTTGAGGTACATGTAAGGATATATAAGGATATATACAAATACTGTATCTTTTATAGTATGTATTAGGGTCCCAACTGTTACAGTACATGAATGTTGTTAGTGTACATGTTATCATATATATTAAGGTCAGAGTTATGGTATGTTAGGGTACATCCATGGTGCATGTAAGGGTTTATAGAGTACATGTTAGGGTAGTTGTTACCATATGTGTTATTGTCTAGAGCATGTTTTAATGTGTTAGAGTGTAAATATGATTGGAAAATGTGTTATAGTAGAGATTTGTGTTAAATTTAGGGCATGTATTTGGGTACATATTAGGTTACTTTGGGGTACAATGCCGTGGACCGGCTCTGTCGGGACAACGGAGGACACCTAGTGGAGGAACTGGAATAGATGAGGAGATGGCAAACAGACAACTCATGCACAAGAGGAGTGGATGCTGAGTGCGATTTAATGCAGAGGATAACAAGCTTTTATAGCAAAAGTCTCCACAATCTTGCTGCAGGGCTTCGTTCTTGGGTGGTCACCAGCTGGTCACCTGATCTTGTTTTTTGGATGACGAGCTATGATGATAGGCACTTGTTTTCGGCTTTACCTCTATTTTTAAGAAATACAATGGGTTTCAATGTTTACCACCAATTAACCGTTAACCAGAGCATATGGGCAAGGTGCTGAACAGAAAGGCATGAACTTTAGTACTTCATAGTTACTTTTGTTTAGTTTTGTACTTTATACGTTTTAAATATTTTCTAAGCAATTGTGCTTAGAGGGTTCCCAATCTGTGGCCCAAAATCATGATATTCAGTATACTTAGTTAAATCTGGCCATATATCAAATTTAAGCTCATAGTGTCTTTTCTGTAACCCTTTCACATAATCGTTTACTTTTTTCTATAGAGGCCTTAACTGTCCCATAAGATCTTTCTTGTTCCTTCTTTAATAGTAAGCACCAAGGAGGCCTAGATCTAGCAAGTCTCTTAGTAAATGAAAGAGAGTAACAGGAAGTTCTTTCTCCTAAGTAGTTTTCCCAGCAATTGCCATCCTTATCATACACACCTGTAAAAGGCTATGGATTTAGGGGAAGTCTCTGGGGTCCTCTAGATAATGGAGGATCCCATTTTCCTCTGATAAGCCATTGTCATCTTTTATCTACCAACCTTTTAGGAGTCTTATTTAGCTTTTGGTCTAAATATCCCTCTACATCTTTCTTATCTACAGGATATCTATGTGAATCTATTGTATATGTTTTTATGATTAAAGGAAAGTCCCCAGTAGCCATACACTCTTTCTGCTCTAGCCGCGCCTACAGCTTCTTGTAAATCTCTTACAAACAATTCCTTCTGCTGAAGTGATGTCATGAAACCCCCAAGACTTTTATATTTACTTATGACTTGTCTACTAGCCTCCATAAGAGGGGCTTTCAGGGTAGCACTTAACTCTGGTGAGTTAGTCATATTTTTAAGACACTCATCAGATGTTGGAGTCGTCAACACTCTTAAGAAAGAGCCTTGAATAAGGGAACGTTGAGAATGAGTAAGTACAATGAGCAGCAGGAACAGTAAAAGATTAATAGGCGCTCTTATACAGTGAAGAAAAGAAAAGCAGGGCCAGAAACACATCTTTCACAGGGGCGTGCCAGCCTTTCCAGGAGGTAGGCCTCTTTGAAGCCCCATTCTCTGAGGTAGACTTCGGTGAAGTCCCATTCTCAGAGCTAGGTCTCTTTGAAGCCGCATTCTCTGAGGTAGACTTCGGTGAAGTCCCATTCTCAGAGATAGGTCTCTGTGAAGCCCCATTCTCAGGTCTGAAAGCAGGTTTCCCATGCTAAGCAGACTCCACCGGAGTAGGTGTGGCAGTACAAGTTACAGTGCATGTAAGGGCACTTCTGTGGTTTTGAGTACATGTTAGTGTACTTGTTAGGATAAGAGTAGAGTACGTGTTAGGGCATGTTTGGTGCACATTATTGTATGTGTTAATATCCAAAAAGTATGTTTGGCTGTATGTAAGGATATCTGAATGGTTTACAGTACTTAAGGTACTTGATAGGATGTTAGTGTTTAGAGTACATGCCAGGGTACATTTTATGGGTCTATGTTAGAGTTAGGGGATTAGGGTAAGGGTACCTATTAGGGTACATGTTTGAGTACATCTTATGTGTTAGG
>NW_027203232.1:0-94154 GCF_024711535.1 Dipodomys merriami | reverse complement strand
TCTTTTTTTAATTGTGAAAATACTGTACAGAGGGGTTACAATTACATGAACAAAGTAATGAGTACATTTCTTATCAAGCATTGTTGCCTCCTCCTCTGTTTCCCTTTCACATCCATTTTCATCCCTCCATCATGTGTCCCCCTACCTCCCCCCCAGGCCAAACTTGTAAAGTTCATTTTTCAGCATAACGACTTGTATAGCTCATTGTTGCAATGGGTCCATCTGTATCCCTATTTAAACTATTTGTTTTTTTTTCCCTTCCCCTCCACAAATAATACCAACATCAAATATAGTGAAAACAGGGTTATACTGTCGGAGAGGGACGAACAAAGCAACAAAGAAATCATCTTATGAACGTTAGAAACAATCACAAGAAAGAAAAAAAATTGAATACTTATATTTGTGTTCATTTCACCTCACATCAATTTATCTGACCGTTTCTGCTTGTCTCACAAATATACATAATTGCAAATAAGGGAAACCATGGGACCTATGTTTCATTGGGGCTGGCTTACTTCACTTAATTAAATTTTTTCCAAGTCTTTCTATTTCCTAAGAAATGGGGCAATGTCATTCTTTCCGATAGAGGCATAGAATTCCATTGTGCATATATACCACAGTTCCTTAATCCATTCATCTACTGAAGGGCATCTGGGTTGGTTCTATATCTTACCTATGGTAAATAATGCTGCAATAAACACAGTCGTGCTGGTATCATTTGGGTAAATGCTCAAAAGTGGTATTGCTGGGAAATAGGGCAGCTCTATGTGGAGTCTTTTGAGGAATCTCCATACTACATTCCAAAGTGGTTGAGCAAGTTTACACGCCCAACAACAATGAAGTAGGGTTCCCTTCTGTCCACATACCATCCAGAATCTGTTGTTAGGGTTATTGATTATAGCCATACTAACAGGGGTGAGGTGGAATCTAAATGTTGTTTTGATTTGCATTTATTTTATAGCTAGGGAGGTTGAGCATTCCTTCATGTATCTACTGGCCATCCTTATTTCCTCTTCAGAGAAGTTTCTCTTTAAGGCTTTAGCCCACTTATTTATTGGGCAGTTGTTTGTGTGAAGATTTGTGGTTAGGGGATTTAATTTTTTGATTTCCAGGTATATTTTAGATATGGCTAGAGATCTTCTCCCAATCCATGGGCTTTCTATTGATCTTGCTAGCTATGTCCTTTGCCATGCAGAATCTCTGCAACTTCATGCCATCCCATTTGTCCAACCTTTCTTTGATTGCTTTTATTTCTGTGTCTCTATTTAGAAAATTTCGGCCTACGCCAAGGAGACCTAGGGTTTCTCCTACTCCATCCTGTAATGTTTTCAGTGTGTCTGCTATGACTCCGAGGTCTTTGATCCATTTGGAGTTGATTCTGGTACAGGGTGATATATAAGGTTGTAGCTTTGGTTTTCTACAAGTGATTAATCAATTTTGCCAGCACCATTTACTGAAGAGGCTGTCTTTCTTCCATTCTAATTTTTAGCTCCATTATCGAATATTAGATGGCTGTAGGTCTGTAGGTTCATTTTTGGATTTTCAATTATATTCCATTGGTCCTAAAGTCTGTTCTTGTGTCAGTATCAAGGTGTTTTGATTATAATGGTGTTGTAGTAGAGTTTGAAATTTGGTATTGATATTCCTCCAGCAATTTTCTTTCTATTTTTGATCATTTTTGCTATTCGGGATCTTTCATTATTCTGTATGAATTTTTGGATTGCCTCTTCTACTTCCTTGAAGAATAAGGTTGGAATATTGATAGGTATTGCATTGAATTTGTAGATAGCCTTGGCAAGTATTGCCATTTTCACAATGTGGATCCTTCCAATCCAGGAGCATGGGAGGTTTTTCCACTTTCTAGGTACTGTTTTGATTTTTTTTCAGGTTTTTAAAGTTTTCATCAGCCGGGCACTGGTGGCTCATGCCTGTAATCCTAGCTACTCAGGAGGCTGAGATCTGATGATCATGGTTCAAAGCTAGCCAGGGAAGTTAAGTCCGTGAGACTCTAATCTCCAATAAACCACTAGAAAACCAGAAGTGGTGCTGTGCCTCAAGTGATAGAGAGCTCGCCTTGAGCTGAAGACCTGTGGGACAGCACCCAGGCCCAGAGTTCAAGACCCATGACTGACAAAAATCAAAATGTTTCCATCAAAAAGGTCCTTCATTTTTTATTAATTCCTAGGTGTTTTTTTTTGGGGGGGGGCTATTATAGATGGAATTGTTTTCCTGGTTTAAGCCACATTTTTCTCATTGTTGGATTAGAGAAAAGCTGTTGTCTTTGAGTTGTAATTTTATGACCGGCAACTTTGCCAAAGTTTTGAATCACTATGAGTAATTTGGGAGTGGATTTCATGGGATTCTTTACATACAAGATCATGTCATCTACAAAGAGGGCTAGTTTTACTTAATCTTTCCCTATTTGGATCCATTTTATGTTTGCACCGTGTCTTATTGTTGTAGCTTGGCATTCTAATACTAAATTGAAAAAAACTGGAGAGAGTGGACATCCTTGTCCCTTTCTTTTTTTATTGTAAAAATATTTACAGATGGGTTACAATTACATGGGCAAGATAATGAATACAAAATAATGTTTCCCCTTCCCATCCCTTCCCATCCTCCCCTCGGCCCCCACCCAAACCCCCCCTCACCAAAGTTATAACGTTCTTTTTCGACATAACGACTTTTACAGCTCATTGTTGCAATGGGTCCACGTGTATCCGTATTTAAACGATTTGTTTTCCCTTCCCCTATACAAATTATACAGTGAAAGCAGGGATTATACTGTGAGGGAAGGACATACAAAGCAACAAAGAAATAATTTTACAATTGTGTTAGAAACAATTGCATGAAGGAAAAAATAACATTTGAATAAATATCTTAGGGTTCATTTCCCTAACATCAAATTATCTGACCTTTTCTGCTTGACTCAGACATATACACGATACTGGGACGTATGTTTCTTTGGGCCTGGCTTACTTCATTTAATATAATTTTTTCCAAGCCTTTCCATTTCCTAACAAAATGGGGCAATGTCATTCTTTCCCATGGAGGCTTAGAATTCAATTGAGTATATATACCACATTTTCTTGATCCATTCATCTACTGAGGGGCATCTGGGTTGGTTCCATATCTTCGCTATAGTAAATAATGCTACAATAAACATAGTCCTGCTGGTAGCTTTAGTGTGGTCTTCTTTGTGAACATTTGGGTAAATGACACACAGGCCGAAATTTTCTTAATGGAGACCCAGAAACACGACAAATCAAAGAAAGTTTGGACAAATGGGATTGCATGAAATTGCAGAGCTTGTGCATGGCAAAGGTCATAGATAGTAAGATCAATAGAAAGCCCACGGATTGGGAGAAGATCTTCACTAGCCATACAATGGACAAGGGTCTCATATCTAAAATATACTTGGAAATCAAAAAATTAAATCCCCCAACAACAAATCTTCAAAGAAACAACTGCCCAATAAATAAGTGGCCTAAAGCATTAAAGAGAAACTTCTCTGAAGAGGAAAGAAGGATGGCCAATAGTTACATTAAGAAATGCTCAACCTCCCTAGCCATAAAAAAATGCAAATCAAAACAACATTGAGATACCACCTCACTCCAGTTAGAATGGCTAATATCAAGAACTCTAATAACAACAGATGCTGGAGGGGATGTGGACAGAAGGGAACCTTACTGCATTGTTGGTAGGAGTGTAAATTTGTTCAACCACTTCGGAAAGTAGTATGGAGTTTCCTCAAAAGACTCCACATAGAGCTTCCCCATGACCCAGCAATCCGTTGTCCCCTTCTTGATTTAAGAGGTTTTTTAAAGAAGTTTTTCACCATTAAGTATAATGCTGGCTGTAGGTTTGCATTATACAGCCTTTATTCTATTGAGGAATGTTCCCTGCATTCTTAATTTTTCCAGAACCTTCATCATAAAGGGATTGTTGGATGTTGTCAAATGCTTTTTCTCAAGTAATTGAGATAACCATGTGGTTCTTATACTTGCTCTTGTTGCAATGTATTATATTAATTGATTTGCGTATATTGACCCAACTTTGCATCCCTGAAATGAATCTTGTTTGATCGTGGTGTATTATTTTTTGTATGAATTGTTGAAGTCAATTGACCAAAATTTTTTTGAGAAGTTTTGCATCAATGTTCATCAAAGAAATGTGTTTAAACTTCTCTTTTTTGATGAGTCCCTGCCTGGTTTGGGGATGAGGGTTTTGATGCCCTCATTGAGTAAGTTCTGTACTGAACTTTCTCTTTCAATTTCATTGAATAGTTGGAGTAGTATTGGTGTGAGCTCTGTGTTGAAGGCCTTGTAGAATTCTGATGTAAATCTATCTGGTCTTGGGCTTTTTTTAGATAGGACTTCTCTTATTGCTGTTTCTATCTTAATGCTTGATATGGGCCTGTTAAAATCGTTTAACTCATCTTGGTTTAGTTTCAGCTGCATGTCGATATTTGCTATGAAAAGGTTCATTTTTGCCTTGTTCTCAAACGTATTAGCATAGTTTTTAGAAATATTCCCTTATAAAGTTCTGAATCTTGGTTGTTTCTCTGGTGATGTTTCCATTCTCATCTCTGAGTTTATTTATTTGGGTGAGTTTTCTTTTTCTGATAAGGTTTGTTAAGGATCTGTCAATTTTGTTAATGTTTTCGAAGAACCAACTCTTTGTTTTGTTGATTCTTTCTATGTTTTTTTTTTTGGAATCTAATTCATTTAATTCTCATTTAATTTTAATTATTTCTTTCCATCTACTGGGTTGGTGTTTATCTTGCTGCTCTTTTTCAAGGAGGTGCTGATATCTCATTAAATTGTTGGTTTCATATATCTCCAACTTGCCTCTGAGTACTGACTTTTCTGTGTCCCAGGGGAACTGGTAATTTGTGTGCTGGTTTTTGTTGAATATCATGAACACTTTAATTTCCTTTCTAATCTGTTACATGACTTACTCCTGATTCAACAGTGTGTTGTTCAGCATCCATGTGTTACAGGATTTCTTTGGTGGCTTTTGGCGCTGAATTCTAATTTTATTTCCTGTGGTCTGAGAGAATGCAAGGTATAACGTCAATGTTTCTGAATTTGGACTTTTGTTTTGTGACCTAAAGTGTGGTCAGTTTTTGAAAATGTTCTATATGCTGCTGAGACAAAGGTGTATTCTGATACTGCTGGGTGAAATATTTGTTAGATGTCTATTAAATCTAGTTGATCCTTGCAGTTGTTTAGATCTGCAGTTTACTGAGTTTTTGCCGAGTTGATATATCTAGTGGGGATAGTGGTGTGTTAGAGTCCCCAACAATTAATTTCTTTGGATCTATGTGAGCTTTGAGGGAAAGTAGTGTTTCTTGGATAAATTTGCATGCTCCATTGTTTGACAAATAGATATTTAGAATTGTAATATTTTCCTGAAGGACCGATCCCTTAATTAGTATGTAGCGACCTTCTTTTTCTCTTCTCACGAATTTTAATTTGAAGTCTATTTTATCTGATATTAGCATTGCAAATCCCACGTGTTTATGGGGGTCATTTACTTGGTCGATTATGTTCCAGTCTTTCACTTTCAAAATGTGTTTTTTTTTTTATGGGCAAGATGTGACTCCTGAAGGCTGCAGATAGAAGGATTTTGCTTTTATTCCAACTAGACAGTCTATGTCTCTTAATTGGAGAGTTAAATCCTGTGATGTTGAGAGATAGGACTGAGAGGTATTTTTTTTATTGTGAAAATGCAGTACAGTTGGTTTACAATTACATAGACAAGATAATGAGTACATTTCTTATCAAGCATTGTTGACTCCTCCTTTGTTTCCGCCTCCCATCACTTCCCAGACTCCCTTTACCCAATCCTCTCCCCCCCCAAAGTTGTAAAGTTCATTTTTCAACATAACGACTTGTACATTTCATTGTTGCAATGGTTCCACCTGTATTCCTATTAAAACAATTTGTTTATTCCCTAACCCTCTACAAATTATACCAATATAAAATACAGTGAAAACTGAAGTTATTTTTTGTTATGTCGAAAAACGAATGTTACAACTTTGGCCTGGGAATGGGGGAGGGAGGGAGTGGGGATCAGTGTGGGGGGGAGGTGAAAGGGATGGGAAGAGGAAACAAAGGAGGAGACAACAATGCTTGAAAAGAAATATACTCATTACCTTGCCCATGTAATCATAACCCCTTGGTACAGTATTTTTACAATTAAAAAAAACTTCAAAAAATGTTTATCACTTATTATAATTCAAATACCAAGCAAGAGTAATTTTATATAATCATTAGAGGTATCATTTTATCACTATCATAAAACAGAATAAAAGACCAGTCCCAATTATTCCCTACCTATCATTATACTTAATTCCTAATCATTACCTAAATATCTTAAACAATCTAAATAGTCATGTGTTTAACATAGACATAAATATTCTATACTTTTTACTTAAAAATTTCCAAGGGCATATATTCATGTTTCTAAGAAATGATCACAGCAGTTAAAAAATGCTTTTGTGAAATTAATGTGAGACATGTTGTTGTTGTTGTTGTTTACAAGTCCTGGGCATTGTCCCTAAGCTTTTTTTGTGCTCAAGGCCAGCACTGTACAACTTGAAGCACAGGGATAATTTCTGTTTTTGAAAGGTTAATTGGAGAATAAGAATCTAACATGTACTTTTCTGTTTGGGCTAGATGTGAAAACAATTGTTAGATCTCAGCCACCAAAGGAGCTAGAATTATAGGCGTGAGTTACCGGCACTTGGTTTGATGATTTTTTTTATTTTAATTACATTTTAAGATGTTTGTTTCACTATAATGCACATAATTCTATACATAAATTTATATATATATATATATGACGACAAATTCCCTCTAAAAATGTATGACTTTCTACATACAAAATTTATACACACACACATATATATTTCTGAATATATACACTCCCTCTAAAACTTTTATGCTACTATTTTTTACCCTTTTCATTTCAAAGATATAGTCTATTTTTCCAAATGTTTCCTAGAGTAAAATGACTAATATTTCAATAGAAAGTAGGATATATTATTTTCAAAGTAATTTTAGACATACACATGATGCAGTAGTAATATTTATAGTATATTACTTGAAAAAATTCTGTTCAAACCCTTAAGTATTTGTGTGTAATGACAGGGAGAAGCGAAGTTAATTCATATTGGTTAGAAATGGGCAATGCTTCAAAAATCTGTTCAATAATTTGTTATAATCACATAATCAAGCTACCTGTTATGGTTTAGTTTTGTTTTTGTTTCTTTATTTATTCAAAAATTTAACATGGATGCATGAACAGTCGTAATATTAAAATTATTAAAATACAAATAATACAAAATCATAGACACATACCAGACTTTCAATAATTAGCACTTATGATGCTAATAATAATTTGTTGAAGATGATGATGACCAGAGTGACCTTGATAATGGCAATGTTATGATTGAAAAAGAAAAATTTTTAGACATCTTTGAATTTAGATTTCCCACATTGAATACATAATAATAAACAGTGTTGGATTATATACAATAAGAATAACAAAAGGAGAGTTTCAATATCAAGAAATAATAATCACATAATCAGGTGAGACAGTAAATCCCTAAGGTTGTTCTTGCAGTCTCTCTAATGTATACTCACTTTTCTTGGTGGTATTGTTTTCTTATAAATAAAATCGTTTATTTTCACATGTTTATTATCCCACATAGATAAAATATAATAAGGTGTGTGCTTTGTTATCAAATGATCTTCTTTGTTCTAGTCTTGGGAACTTAGGAGAAAGCCTTTCACCACACACATAGCCAGTAGCTTAGATATATATCCCTAGAAGATAACAACACAAGCCTCAAGCATGCTTCACTCATTAGGCAGAAATCCTTAGTCAGTTTTAGTTTCTATCCAGTTCACTGAAGAAAATCTATGTGTAAATTTATGAAGAACACTTGGCAGCACATAAAGCAATAAGAAAATTTTGATGGAATAAGATTGGTTTTCAACTTAGTGTCATTAGTTCAAGTAACGTTCTCATATAAATACTATTCTATAACCAATGTTTTCCAATGATATGTTGAGTATGTTCTTCAATACAAATGTGGACACATGACCCAATTTACATAATACCACTTACATATCTGTAGTTGCCTTAAAAGGACACAACCCTTAGAGCCAGGAGGTAACCTTTATTTTTATTTCTGCATGAAGCAATTTGTGACTTTATACCAACAAACTGAATTTGACTCTTTCCTTATTTGTAAGCTAAGGTGGAAAATGTAAGGACTCTACTTTTCTTTTTAATTGCTCTAGGAGGAAGCAAAGTATTCTTCAATATTTCTGGTAGATTACATCCATTTATAGATGAGAATGTAAGGCCAAAAGTCAATGTAGTGAGTAAATAATGATACTATAATTTGTGTCTGAGCTCTTCCCTCTGCACACTTACAAGGAACAGTAATTTGTTGATGGAGAGGACCAATATGAAAACACTATGGGGGAAAAAACATACTTTGTAAAAAGTTGTTTAAGACTAGGTGACCAGTGATAAGTACATGAAACAGACTTGTGCCAGGCACATGAAAAGGAGTACATAGAAATCATATTAGTGCTGGGCGCCAGTGGCTCATGCCTGTAATCCTATCTACTCGTGAGGCTGAGATCTGAGGATCTCTGTTCAAAGCCAGCCCAGGCAGGGCTTGATCTCAGGTCCCGGAATAGACCTAACCTTCTTTTGGCCCACAGGCTGGTGTACTCACATGACCCATTCATCACATGGGTTTGCTAGGCCTTGAGTTCAAATCCCAGCACTGTCAAAAGATGAATACTGATGTGATAAGCCAAGTGATCCTCCTCTTTTCCTGTACTGTGAAAGTCCTGCTTCTCAGCTAGGAATGGTACATACTATATAGGCAACTCTATATCCATGGGAACAGGTTGACATCCATGTCAACACAGTTATACCTGTCACCATATTCAGTAAAACACACAATATCTTCATGAATTAGACACAAATTAAGGAAAAGTGCACCGAATGCAAGATGCTGTCCACACATATATAATAATAGATATCCTATGTTTAAACTATGAATTTATGCCCATCCGGGCCCTCCCTGGTGCTCAGTGTCACGTCCTCGAAACGGTCTAGCTCCTCAGTTGCTCACAGCCAGTGTCCTCACCTTGACCCTTTCACCAATTGGGCCTGCTAGGTTCTGAGTTCAAATCACAACACTGTCAAAACATGAATCCTGATGTGAGCAGTACAGCAGTTCACCTGATTTCCAGTCCTGTGAAAGTCCTGGGTGTCATTTAAGATGGACAAGGCATAGGCAACTCTATAGACATAGGAATAGGTTGTCATGCATGTCAGCACATTTATATCTATCATCATACTCAATAAAATACAAAATGCATCTCTGACTAAGATACAATAAAATAAATAACTAAACTGAAAGCATGATGAATTCCACATATGTATGTAAATAGAGATCCTATGTGTAAAATAGGTGGGCATCTGATTTTTGCCAGTGTTGGGCTTCAATTCAGGTATTGGGAGCAGGCCTGAATGTGTAGTCTTCAAGGATGGTGATCTTCCCCTTCTCCCACAGTGCAACAGAGTTACCCAGACCTGAGTTCAAATCCCAGCTCTGGCAGTAAAATGGGGCGTATTTGGAGTTAGGCTAATTCCTTCATAATTTTTTTTCAACAGAGTCAGAGGTCATGGAATTTCTTCCTTTTTTATTTTTTAATTGAAACTCATGAATGTCTTGGTGCACAGAAGAGACAAATCTAAAGATCATCCGGAAAATGACTGGAAATATAAGAATAAGAATTGGGAGAATTGATCTGACAATGGCAATTATAATTATTACATGAATCCAATCCAGAGGATTGAGGGCCTCCAGGATTTGCTTAAATAATGCTGCCAAAGATTGTAATTTTTTTACATCTAAATGAGATTTACTAACTGCTGTAATTTTGTCCTGTAAAGCCTCCATAACATGAGAGATATCTTTATCTCTCCAAACTCCTAACAAATGATTTTTGGTGGCATTCCAATTAAAAGAAAAGTTATATTTTAGAGCAGTAACACAGATATATTTAAAACTAGCATGACATTTAACTGAGAGTTGTGTTTTTAAATTTTGAACTTCCTGACCTATAACCAGAACCACTTCCTCCAGAGCATTTATTTTCATTTCTAACATTTTATCTATAATTTATTTTTTTGCTAGGGCTAATGAAATATTTTTGCTTAAATCAGTAACAAAATGAGCAGTGTTTACTTCATTTACTAAGGCTGCTGTAGAAATCGCTAAAGAGCTAATTATTGTTATTTAAGCACTTATTCCTAAAATCAAGGCCGCAACAAAGCGTTTGGGCTGCAACATAATATCCAGAGTTTTCAGCATTTGTAAAGCGGAATTTTTAAACCAAGGGTCATTTCATAGATCTACACATAACATTACATACAAAGGTCTTTTTAAATTTAAAATTACAGAATATGTTTTATCCAGAGAAGAAGTAAGAAAATTAGTAAAAATACAATCCTTACAACTAATATAATAAGATTTTCCTTGATTAATAATGATTAAATTATCTAGTTTTCCAGCTAAAATTCCCATAGGATAACCCACACATGCTCTTACCTCAATTGCAGTACTCTTAGTTTCTTTGGGCTTTTTCGGTAAAATCATGTTTGTTGCTGCAAACAGTCTGAACAAATCCAGCTGAATGCCAGTTTTATTGTGAAAGGGAGAGTGACTCGCCAAAATGGAAGCCACCCACCATGGAGTGAGCCATCTTTTCAGGGGTTCCCCATGAGTATCAGGAGCATAGCCATTAAACTTTCATGAATTATGTTTCAAGTAGGAGGCATAATCATAATCAGGGTTAGCAATGGAAAAAATAAAAAAAATACTATCTGGTGCCCCATAGGGTTGTAAAAAAGAGGCCTTTTGAAATCCACATTCCCAGCATTTTGGTGAGGTAATTAATGCATCCCCAAACTGATTCTTTTCATGATATTTTTGTAGGCAGTTATCTAAATGTATATTCCTCTTGCAATGAAAAAAGGATTCATTATAAGTATGAAAGCCTAATGTCATCATGCCAATTTTCCACATCAATCTTTTTTTTTGAACTTTTTATCATTGGATTGATCAAGGGCATCAGTCAAAAAAGTTCTATAGTTTATAGGCAAACACTCAGGGAGATTTTCTACTGATAGCGTTATGCAAATTGGAGTGGTATCTGTCATTCATTCATAATTAATTGTTTGAGAAGTCATATGAGAATTAGAATAGTCTTCCAAACCCCCTAGCAGGTCACTATTGTTTGACATTACTTGTATTATATCATCATCCCCCCCCCATCCCACGGGATGTAGAAGAGGAGGATTAGGAACATATGCCCAGTATTGTTCTCCTGAAACAGACACTGCCTGCACAGCAATAATGGAAAGCATAGCAAGAAACATATTTTCAACAGTGATAGTGTTTCCTGTAGAAACCACAACCTCCTCTGCAGAATGGGTGAGCTTCTTAATTTGTTCCCACGTTGGTGGTTGGGCTTCTTTTGTTGTCTTGCCTGTTGAGGAGAAAGGTGAAGACTTTGTGCTTTTGCATCGCTTTCTTCATTTCCATCTTCTGGTTTTTTCCCCCTGGGTTTCTCTTATTTTTGTAGGGGCACACGAGTCGGTTGAGATTCCAGATGGGTGACTCGGCATCCTGTGGAAACATACATGTATACCCTCATCCCGAGGTGATTAAATTCATCAGGCCCTTTGCAGGTGCCTGTGAGCAAATCTTTCCTTTTAACTTTTGGCTGAACTTTAAATCCAATTTCGCTCCAATGTATTTGCATAAGTGTAAGATTTTGTTCATTAGTATTAAGGTGATTAATTACAAATAAAGCATGATGGTTTCTCGTAGTTAATAAGTCAGCCATCATATTTCCAAATGAAAGAGGTGGGAAACCACCATATATTCCCTATAATGTAAGCTGGACCAAACTTAGTCATAACTGTTGTGGGAATCTTTCTTTTCCTTTTATTATCAGAGATCCCTTTTTCTATAACTTTCTGTACTTTTGATATAACTCCTTCTGGTTTAGTTTAATTCATTAATTCTTCCTATTGTAACATATCTGGAAATTTTAAAATTCTATATTTACTATAAGGGAGCCGCAAAACTGCTTTTGAAGATGCAGGAGTTTCTGGAGGCAACGTCTCATCAGATGATATATTGATTGGGGAATTGACCACATCTAAACTTTGGTCCTAGTCTTTATTATTTAGAGAAGCCGTCTCTATTGGACTGGAAAGAAACAACATGCTCTGTTCGTGGATCAATAGAAAAATAGCCAAATCAAGAATAAAGACAACAAATGTACAGCCAAGAAGAATATAGTAAGAATAAAGGTAGAGGCAATTAAGGTGCAGCCAAGTGTATAAGAAGCCTTGAACCAACACCCCCTTCCTGCATGCATGTTTACATGAAGCTTATGCTTTGCCTGGCATGATCTCTCAGGGAGACTCAGCAGGAGGTGATGTGGCAGATGGCGTCCGCTCCTAATCATGCAATAGGTGTGGGATAATGAAACTAAACATGGTTCTTTTTCATCATTACCCTATCTCCATGATAAAGGGGATCCTTCACACTATTCAGTTTTGCAGCTGGGGAAAATGAGGCATGGAGAAGTCGGGTGATCTACTCGTGACCCTCAGCACACAGGAAGCTCAGCCAGACTTCTCTGCCATGCTCCCTAGGACAGTGGGTGCTATGCAGTCCACTTCTTATGGTGGGAAGTCCACTGCTTGTCAGTCATGGGGTTTGAACTCTGGGCCAGGGCAGTGTACCCAAGCTCCTCAGATCAAGGATAGCGCTCTACCACATGAGCCAAAGCATCACTTCCGGTTTTCTGGTGGTTCTTTGAGGATAAGAATCTCACAGACATTCCTACCTGGGCCAGCTATGAACCATGATCTTCATATCTCAGCCTCCTCTGTAGTTAGGATTATAGGCCTGAGCCACCGGCACCTGGCATAAGTGTAATTTTGGCCTTCTTTCTCTCTCTGTCTTTCTCTCACACAGGAACTGGTTGAATGGGTGCTGGAGGAGGTGGCCCAGCATCCCTATCTGGCTGGAACCCAAGCTGGCCCTCTCATTCTGGATGTGAGCTGTGGGTCAGGAGGTGTGTCAGTTAGCCTGTTGAAGCAGATTCATGAGGTAAGCCCCTCTGTGCCCTGGCTAGACCGTGATGGTTGTTCATTATCCATCCCATGAGTCCTTCCCCAAATCACTCTGATAGACCATTGAAGGAAATTAGATGAGGAGGCATTGTCCCCCTGCTCAGCAAGATCCCGGGCCTCTAACCCTCACCCTCACCTATCTGGCCAGACCCTGGTATAAAACAATGAAAACATTCAGTGTCTACTATTCTTTGCTAGGGTGTGTCATTTCGGTTAGGGAAACGGAGTGCAGAGGAAAGACCCTAGACCTGAAACATCCCAGGGGACATTTGTTCTTGTGACAGAGCCAAGTCATTGCTGTGGATAAGGAGGAAGCCACCATCAGACTGACCCGGAACAATGCTCAAAGATAGGAAGGCTGTTAAAGTATCAAACCCATTCATGTCTGCTTCCCACTCCCAACAATGCGGTGTAATGTGGATGGCTCAGCCCTGGGCCTAAGGGATTATAAATGGATGGTGGTGGTCAGGAGCTGGTGGCTTCTGACCATCATCCTGGCTATTGGTAAGCTGAGGTCTGATGGTCGTGACTCAGAGCCAGCCCGGGCATGAGAGTCCATGAGATTCTTATCTCCCATGAACCACCTCCCCCTCCAAACCCACACACAAAAAAGCCAGATTTGTTGCTGTGGCTCAAGTAGTAGAGCCTCAGTCTTGAACAAAAGAAGCTCAGAGATAACCTGAATCCAAGCCCTAGGACTCACAAAATAATAATAAAATAAATGAACAGTGTACACCTTTTATCTGACGACCAAGACAGATGGATTCAGTCTTCTCGCTGGTACTTGTAGCCAAAGGTAAGGGGCTTCCCTTGATATTTCTCAAAACTTCTCTTTCTCTCCTTTATCTGTCCAGGTTCGGTTAGAGGACATAATTGGGATCATCCCCCTGAATGTGACCTTAGGTACCCTCCCCCATTCTTCTTCCTTGGGGTGACTATCCTGGATGCACTCCCTGCTGGAAAGATGAGGTACCAGAGAGATGGGGGTAGGTATCCCCGACACACTCCCACACACCCACACCAACACACCCCCACACGACTAGGCCTACTCAGACTAGCCTTTTCCAAAGACACTTTATCTCCTTGGATTAACTGACCTAGGAGAGGATCTTGATCGCCTGTAACTGATTGTTTTAACTTCGGCTTGCTAGTTGAAACGGTAGCAAAAAAAAAAAAGGCTTTGGTGCCCGTCACCCGGGGCTAAGGCTCACACCTGTCATCCTATCTACTCGGGAGGCTGAGATCTGAGGATCACAGTTTGAAGCCAGCCATAAGCTGGAAAGACTGTGAGACTCTACTCTCCATGGAACCACCAAAAAGCCTGAAATGGAGCTGTGGCTCAAGTGGTAGAGCACCAGCCTTGAGCCCAAAAAGTCAGAGACAGCTCCCAGATTCTGAGGTCAACCCCACACAAAGAAATGGCCCCGTCTTGTTGCCCACAGACTGCCCAAGCTTAGAGGGCCCTATCTTGGAGTGTGGTACAACACCTGTCCCTGGGTGGTGTATCAGTTCCTTCAGAAATCCGGTGGTGGAAGCCAGGCCTTCCCCTTTGTGCATTCTCAACCCACACTGGACAGAAGGCAGGGCGTGATAAGGCCAGAAGCCTGCAGAGCAGAGAGGTTCCAGCTCTGCCAATGTGATCAGAACGGGCTTCTTAGAGGCATCACTTGAAAAGGGGGACTTATTTAACACGGAGGAGCTGACAGGAAGCACAGAGAGCAAAGTTGCCACAGATGATGGACAACATAGCAGAGCGTGTTCATTTCCAGCCAGGACTGTTGGTGAGAAACTCGGTAGAGATGTGCAAGACTGTCTGGAGACAGGCCTGATGGGTCACAGGAGAACAACTATATAGGGCTTGGATTGTGTTTTAGAGGTAGACAGCTTGGCTAGCATGCAGGAAACCCCAGGTTTGATTCCTAGGTCCTGCATACACAGAAAATGTCAGAAGTGGCACCATGGCTCAGGTGGAAGTGCTTACATGGAGCCAAAGAAACTCGGAGATACCACCCAGGCCCCAAGGCCAAGCCCAAGGACTGTCAACATAAAACAGCTCTCCAAGGGACCTTGGTGACCGGTGGATAGCTATGCCCTGTAGTTCTTAATAGATCATCCATGCTTTGTGTTTCCTTCTTTGACAGAAGGGAGATGGACACTCCTTCTGCCCTGGACACTCGTAGACCCATTATCAGCAACCCTCCCAACGTCTTCCAATGGGACATGGAACAGCTGGCCCCAGAAATTGTCAGGTACTGGTTGGGTAGCGCAGGGGGATACAGGGAAGGCCCCAGAACTCCTAGTGGGTCTGATCTGCCCTGGATGACCAGGCCATCCATAGGAGGCAAATGGGAGCTTAGAGAATGTTAGTGATGTGGAGGGGGGCCTTTAATGCCCATGGTCCCACCCAGATTCTGAGCCTCCCTTTGTTGTCCCTGAGGGAGGTAGAGGGGTGTTTAGGTGGTAGCGTCTAGAGGAGGAATAGCTGGAAATTCTGAAGGATGAGACACCTTAAGCAGTGTGCAGGTGGCTCACACCTGTCATCCCACGCCTGTCATCCTGGCCACTTGGGAGGCTGAGATCCAGAGGACCTCATTTCCCAGACCAGACAGGAAAGTCCCAGGAGAGCCTCAACTCCAATCTGCAACTGGCAGTGGTACTGTGGTTCAAGTGGTAGACCACTGGCTTTAAGGAAAATTAGAATTCAAGGACAGTACCCAAGCTCTGAGTCCATGCCCCTCAACCAAAAATCAAAGAAAGGAAGGAAGAAAGAAAGACACCCCTTCCTTGCTTGCAAGAGATGTTGAAGTAGTGGGGTTGCTGTGTTTGGGAGACCAGCTGCTGGCCTCACTGTACAGACATTTCTAAGAACTACCCAGATTTGCCCCAGTGTGAAACCACAGTAGGGTGGGTGGTGTCTTACCAAGAACTCCATAGGTCGTGGCCTGTGGCAGGCAGAGAGTGGGTGAATGGGAGTACGGGTGGGATGTTAGTGTCAATTATATGCTCTCCATCCATGGAAGAATGGTTTTGAATGCTGGTGTCAAAGTCTGAAGTGAAGGATTGCATGTGGTTTGTGGCCTGACGAGTTGGGTTTCCCCTGGGGCTAAGAAGGTGGCTGAAGCCAGGCGACACTGGTGGCTCACACTGTGTCATCCTAGATACTCAGGAGGCTGAGATCTGAGATCAAAGCCAGCTTGGGAAGGAAAACCTGTGAGACTTTATCTCCAGTGAACCACCAGAAAGCCAGAAGTGGCACTGTGGCTCCAGTGGTAGAGTGCCCACCTTCAGCTGAAGAGCTGAGGGATTGTGCACAGGCCCAGAGTTCAAACTCCATGACAGACAACCAAAAATAAGGTAGATGAGTTTTCTGCATAGTGGTGTGTACTTTTAGGAAATTCCAACCTCTGTTATGAGCCATTCCAGATGTGTGAGAGGCCATGAGTTTTGTCTACAGTTGGTCTGAGGATAGTAGTGACATCTTCTTGGGGGTGGGATGTTCAGAGTGCTCAGGGACTGCTGAGGCATTGGGCTACTTATGTGTGTGTGTATGTGGGTGTGTGTGTGTTTTCCCTCTTCTTACTCTGTGCACTTCCTGGGTGCCTGTTTGACTCTTTCTGCCTTGGATAGTGCTCCTCCTCCATGCCAAACTTGTACTTTAGCCCCCTATCAAGGTCAACAATGAGTCCTAAATTGGCAGAGGCCTGCATTTCAGCTTTATTTTGGGACCAATGTCTGGCCTGTCCAAATCTTTGGGCACCTCCAGGGGATTCTGGGCCAGCTGGGCCTACTGGCATAGGGTCTCCCCTGCCTCTGGGGGTCCTTAGTCATGCGATATCTTGATTTTTTCTCAGTTGGGCCTCTGGCTGCACATCCCTCCCTTCAAGCTGGCAGTGAAGTGGAGGAAAGGGGGTTTCTGGTGGCTCTAGCCAACTTGAAATTGATAGCTGACTGAAGGCTTCCCAAGCAAGGAGGGTCCGGGGCTACATGGGAGATGAGACCAAAGTGGTTTGGAGTATCCATTGGTGTCTAGGAAATGTCAACGTAACTTGTCGCAGGAAAGTCTATCTTCCTGCCCCAGCTTGGCCTCTCAGGTCCTTCTAGACAATTCTGGATGTCCAGAATACAGAGACACAGACTTTAGATTCTAAGTCCAGGGAACTGGGGCATGAGAGACTGGTATGGCCAATACCTCAATGTTCTGGGGCATTAGCCTTGACCTGGCTATGCCCCTCTTGTTGAAAGTTCTCTTAATCCAGTGTGGCCACACACTGGTCACTTGTGGCAGTGCTATGAAAGTGGCAGAAGTGGAAGTGACCAAAATCTGGATTTATGGCCTGATTGGGGAGGGGGTGGAGGCAAAGGGTGTCTAAAAAAAAATCTTAGAGCTGGAACTCAGGGCCTACGCACTGTCCCTGAGCTTCCTTTGCTCAAAGCTAACACTCTACCACTTGAACCATGGCTCACCTTTCATCTTTTTAGTAGTTCACTGGAGTGAAGAGTCTTACATACTTTCCTGCCTGGGCTGGCTTCAAGCTGCCATCCCATGAGCTCAGCATCTTAAGTAGCTAAGATTGCTGGGATGAGCCATTGGGAACTGCTAAGGATGTTGTGTGTGCTTTTTTGTGCATGAGTGTGTGTATGTGTGTGCATGTGTGTGTGTATTTGCGTGTGTGTTTGCGTGTGTGTGTTTGTTGTTTACCGAGGCTTGAACTCAGAGCCTATGTGGTATTCTTTAGCTTGTTTGCACAAGGTTTGTGCTCTACCACTTGAAATACAGTACACTTCAGCTCCCAGCAGCCCCTGACTGTGTCTGGGCCATGGCAGTAAGTTCCATAGAACCTGCTCCTCCATCCGTGCACAGGGCCACAGGACCAAGGGAAAGGACATTATGGATGCTCTTTTGTAGTCAGCCCACGACTGAAGGCCTTCACTGGACCCCAAGCACTGGTGAGCCCTGTAACTCCAGGGATAGTGAATGCTACAAGCACCAGGCAGCCGGCTGTGGATTCCTGAACCCACAAGACTTTCATGAGCCCAACTCAACACGCACTGGAAGTGTGCTGACAGATTTGCACTCTTGTGATACCTACGTGAGTAGGCTTTACCTGCCATGTGATCTTCTGCCCCTCCTGGCCCAGAGACATTGATTTACTGCTCAGACCCACACTGTACCCATGACAGATTCCATTCTGATGAGCCAGACGATGACCTCCATGCCCCAAGGCTGGACACTTCTCTGACAATGTGGCTCGATCTGTAGGCAAAGGCCTCCAAATGGGCTGCTCTCAAGACTTGTAGGATACCTAGACATTGGGAGAAACTCAGGGGTCCACTGGAAAATACTCTGCTTAGAGGCACAAAGTGAGATCCAAGCAGGCCAGGTGTTGGTCATAGGGCTTGAACTGTGGGCCAGGGCGTTGTCACCTAGCTTCAGCTTAACACTTGAGCCAGAGGGCCACTTCCAGTTTTCTGGAGTTTCAGAATTCCCCGGACTATCCTCCTTGGCTGGCTTTGAACGGTGATCGTCACATGTCAGCCTCCTGAGGAGCTAGGAGGACAAGCATGAGCCACCAGTACCTGGTGATCTGGCCTTTCACAACAGTGGACAAGGAGCTCCTGAAAGCTTTTCTTTATTTTTTCTGTGCCAGTACTGGCCTTGAATTCAGGCCTGGGCTCTGGTCTCCTAACTTTTTCCCTCAAGGTTGGCACTCTACCACTTGAGTCATAGCACAATTTCTGGGTTTGGGTAGTTCACTGGCAAGAAGAGTCTCACTAAGTCTCACTAAGCTGGTTTTGATCCATGATCTCTGAACCCAGTCTCCTGAGTAGCTAGGATTTACAGGTGTTGAGCCACTGTTGGCATTGGGCCAGAAGCTTTTTTTAAAGCAAGAGTTCTTCCCTACATTTGCCCTTACTCCTCAATGCAAAGGATGCCTGAATGTCAGGAGCTGTGAAAAATAGGCTTCTAGCCACAAGAAATGGCTGGGTTCCATGGTGAAAAGTCAAGCTAATCTTCCTCCTGGGCCTCATTCTGGGACCCCATCCTCTTCCCTACCTGTGACTCAAATACAAACCTTGACCCAGACTCGAATGTCCTGCCAGATTTGTCTGAAGCCACAGAACATTCATTCCACCCACACCACTTGCTCTACACCACACCTCATGACCTTTACCCATGTTGTACCTTCTGCCTGAGGCTCTCTATCCTGTTCCACGCTAGTGCCCTATGAGGTGTAGCCAAGGACCCTAGGCATCTGTAGCTGAGGTCTGTCATCCTGCCTACTCAGGAAGCTCAGATCAGACAATCTTGGTTCAAAACTATCCCAGACACAAAAGGTCCTGAGACTCTTATATCCTTCTCATTATTTAGCAACTTGAAGTGGAAGTAGGGTGTCACTGACTCGGGCCTGTCATCCTAGCTACTCAGGAGCCTGAGAGCTGGGGATAATGGTCCAAAGCTAGCCTGGGCAGGAAATTCCTTGAGATGGTTATCTCCAGTGAACCACCAGATAGCCTGAAGGGGCGCTGTAGCTCAAGTGGTAGAGCTTGAGCTCAAGAACTCAGAGACAGCAACCAGGCTCAGACTTCAACTCCTCCAACTTACAAGAAAAGAAAGCAAGAAACCTGAAGTAGAATGCAGGGAATGGATCTTAGGGGAAGCATGCTTTGCATATAAGAAACACTGGGTTTGAATCCAAAGTATCACATCACTAGAAAAAAAGCCTGAAGTGGTTCTGTGGCTCAAGTGGTAGAGTGTTATCCTTGTACAGGTGAAACTGGAACAGTGCTCAGGTCCTGAGTTCAAGCTCCAGGACGGGTGCATGGGTGCATGCATGCGTGTGCACATGTGCACACACAAATACAACACACACACACACACACACACACACACACACACACACACACACACACACACACACAGACCAGACATGAAGCTGTGACACCAAATGGTAAAGCAAAGAGCTTCTGCTCTGAGCTCAGGGTCAGCACTCTGGTCCTGTTTTCAATCACGAAACCTAGCCACCTAGGCCCTAACTAGGAGAGGTCAAAGGTTTCAAATCCTGATGAGCTTCACCAACCCTACATGACAGGAAGCACTCTGATATTACACATAAGCTTATATTTAGCAAGCTTCCGGAAACCTAGGGAAATACCATTGCCAATAATGAATCATTTCATTAGGTTCAGCTCTCAGTTGTCTGCCAGAAGGACTCTTGAATTAATTGTAGCAGTTTGTTTCAATACTGGGACATAGTCTAACAAAGACAGGATAAGTACAGGGAACTTGGCCTGACCTGAGAGGCAGCACAAATGAGGGCTTCTTGTCAAAAAGAGCACTGGGGAAAGAGCTTGGGGTACAAAGTGGCCTTTTTTCTCCTGGCATTCAGAGTCTGCCCACACTAATTGCCCCAGATGAATTGTTTGTTACACAGTTGTACAGGAGTGAGGCTTTATGTCTGCCTGTTCCAACAATGAGGCAGACTTCCTCCAGCAGCCTGGGGTGTAGGGAAATGCTCAGGCTACACTGGGAACAGTGAGGGGGAGCCCCAGAACCAGCATTGACTTGAATGAATTCTCTATGCAATGAAATAATTCTATTCAAACAAATTTCCTATCTGGGTGCCTTTCAACATAGCAACTCTGGATGTTCACCGGTAGAAATACATGCATACATACACAGACACATGTAGTTACTGGCTTTGGTCTTGAGGCTTGAACTGTTAGCCTAGACATTTTCCCTGAGCTCTTTTTGCTCAAGGAAGCATTTTATTGTGTCTTAAACCATGATTACCCTAGGCTGGGGTGCAGCTTTTACACCCACAGATGATCCAGGGATCCTAGGACCCAATTCAACTCCTGGCACTGGCGGCAAAACAAAACAAAACACATCAAACCAAGACAAATGGAGGAGGGAAATAAACAGCAAGTTGTACACAACCGTTTACCTTTGTTTCCTTTGCAATTGACCATCCTGGGTCTCAATGACTCCTCTTGAAAATTGAATGTGACCTAGCATGGCTGAAGGCTGGTAGGCTGTCAGTGAAGCCTGAGCCTAACCCACACACCTAGGCCCTGAGATGGATACTGGGACTGGCACCTAAACACTGCTGAAGATCCTATGTTCCTATGTGTAGGAACACTAATAGAATGTTTGAATTGTACTAATTGAATTAATAATTAGCTAGTCATTCTAGTATAAGATTGTATGCAATAAATTCAAGTCACTAATTAATTTAGTACTTTATTAAGTCTTCTACTGTGATCAATTAATGAAGGCATAATTTTAGATCAAATAATTGGTAGTAATAGAATATATGAAAATCAGATATAGATATCACTTTATATAGTTATGTACTAGAATCTACATAAATGTCTGTCTCTGTATACATTTATAGCTGCATATACATATGTAATTACACACACACACTGCATCTACACATCTATTTGTTTATATGTTGGCTAATCCTAGGGCTTGATCTCAGGTCCACAAATTTGTCCAACAACTTCACTTGCATCAGACTGGTGTGCTAACATTGACCCATTCATGAAGTGGGCATTCTAGGCACGGAGTTCAAATCACAGAACTGCCAAAAACTTAATTCTGGTGAAAGAAGCCAATTGTCCCACTTGTTTTCCTAATTGGTGAAAATCCGGGGTCTCAGGAATGATGTCTAATACACAGGCAAATCTATGTCCTATGTAATCTGATGTAAAAAACGTTATATGCATAATCATACTCACTAATATACATAATAAATAAAACACAAAATGAATATCTACACTAACCGCAATATACAGTAAACATGTGTATGTAAATTTAAATCATGTACTTAAAACATATGAGTGCTAAGACTTGAGTTCAGGCCCTGGGAACAGATCTGACTTTCTTGTCTTCCAGCACGGTGAGCTCCCCCTTCCCCCACACTGCTGCAAATTTACCCATTGGGTGCTGGGTGCTGATTTTTTCACGTATTGCTGTGTGCTGAGTCCTTCAGAGTGCCATTTGCTGTGTCCTTCACAGGGTGCATTCATTCATCTGGTCCTTGTAAGAGCTCCACAACTGAGATGATTATGCAGACAAGAATATTGAGGCTCAAATAACCTGAAATGGCTCTGTGGCTAAAGTGTTAGGGCACAAAACTTGAGCTAAAGAACTCAGGGAGAGCACCCAGGGCCGAGACTTCAACTCCTGCAACTGACAAGAACAAAAACAAAAAGACAGAAACATACTAACAAACCTGAAGTAAAGGGCTGTGAATGTGCCTTAGGTGTAGAGTGCTTTGCATATATGTAACCTTGGGCCTGATTACTCAGTACAACATTCCAAGAATAAAGCCTGAATTGGCTCTGTGGCTCAAGTGGGAAAGGGCTATATTTTTATAAGAGAAATTAAGTACAATGCTCATGTTCTGAGTTCAAGCTCCAGGACTAGTGTATGCACACACACACACACGCGCGCGCGCACACACACACACACACACACACACACACACACACCAGAGAAAGAGAGAAAGAGAGAGAGAGAGAGAGAGAGAGAGAGAGAGAGAGAGAGAGAGAGAGAGAGAGAGAGAGAGAGAGAGAGAGAGAGAGAGAGAGAGAGAGAAAGCAGAAGTGAAGCTGTAATACAAAATGGTCAAGCAATAGAGTTCTGTTCTGAGCTCATGGCCAGAACCCAGGCCTTGTGTTCACAATCAAAACCTAACCAATCAGGATCCAACAAGGAGAGGTCAAAGATTTCAAAACCTGATGATCTTCACCAGCCCCATATGACAGGAAGTATTGTGATATATGCTTGGATTTCCCAAGCTTCAGGAAACCAAGGAGAGGCATCATAGCCCCAGCATCATCTGCAATGAAACATTTTATTAGGTTCAGCGCCATAATTGTGTTCCAGGAGGACTCCTGAATTACATTTAGCACTGTATCGAACATGGGAACATAGTCTCCCTAAGGCAGAGTAAGTGCAGGAAACTTGGCTTGTCAAGGGAGGTGGCACACATCAAGGTTTCCTGTCAAAACAGAGCACTGGGGAGAGAGATAGCTTGAGGTACAAAGAGGCCTTTTTCTCCTGGCATTCAGAGCCTGCACACACTCATCCTCACTAATTGGCCTGGATGGAGTTGTTCATTACACAGCTGTACAGGACTGAGGCCTTTGGTCTGCCTGTCCAATGAGAGAGACTTCTTCCAGCAGGCCTGGGGTACAGAGAATCTCTTAGGCTACACTAGGACCACTCATAGGATCCCCAGAACATGCACAGTCATGAAAGCTGTCTCTGTGCTATGAAATCACTGAATTGAGAACAAATTTCCTAGCTTGGTGCAATTCATAATAGCTACTCTGGTGTTTCACCAATGGGAATGCATCCATACACAAAGACATGGAGGTAAAGGCTCCTTTAGGGGGGCAGGTCCTGGAGTTCAACTATGAGTCTATGGGTTGTCCCTGATCTCCTTTTGCTCCAGGGTAGTTCATTAGCCTTGAATCACAGTCCCACTTCTGGGTTTTTCTGTTGTCATTTAGAAAAAGCATTTCAAGGACTCTCCTAACTGGGCTGGATTCAAACTGAGAATCTCTACATCTCATCCACCTGAGGAGCTGGGATTATAGTCAGCAGACACTGGCACCTGACTTTCTTTGCTTCTTCATGTTTTAATCTGGACAACCTAATTTCTTCAAAGGGTCGTTCCAATAGTTTGAATTTATAAGTAAACTACCCAATGTTGTTTATAGCTGCTTTCTCTGAGAAGGATTTTCTCTCCTCATTTTCCCCTGTGGTCACAGTTTAGAAGCCAAAAGTGGGAAATGATTGTCATAGGATTTGGGAGCTAAGGCCTACAGTTCATGCTAGCTCTGTCACTTAGCTTTGAGCTGCAGTGAATTTACTGTCTCAGGATTCGAGGACTGAAAGCTGGAGTGATCCTAGTACTGTCTGCATTGCTCCTTTCGCCTATAAAATAATCTAATAGTTATGAGTGTATTTGTCTCTAACCTTAAGTATCTAGAACACACTAGAAGCATCTTCATGTTTCTGATTTGCTAGTACCTCCCAAGATTTAGACTAAGGTTTTGTGTGTAGTGGCTTCTCATCGAATCCGTGAGGAAAGCCTCTTGAAGACTCCTCAGGAGATTGCCATCCAAAGCCAGCCGGAGCAGGAAAGTCTGTGAGACTCTTATGTCCAATAAACTACCAGAAAAACAGAAGAGGAGCAGTGGTCCAGAAGGCAGAACTCCAACTTTGAGAGAGCCGAGCAGGAGATACAGGACAGACCAGGCATGCCTGGGTTGACTTTATATCCACTTAATGACCAGATGGCTGGAAGTGGATCTGTGGTGGAGGTAGAGCCTCAGCCTTGAGCAAAATAACTGAGGAATGCATGGGGCCCTGAGTTTAAGCCCTGGGATGGCCACACAAATTCAAAAAGAGAAGGCCAAGTTATGTGCCAGTACCCTACCTATTTATGTGTGTATATTACCTCCCTGAGTGCACACAGATCATATGTATTGCTTTTGCTTTTATTTACTGATTTATTTTTCAGATATGCTTGTTGCACATACCACATCATTTTCTTCATTTCTGGCCATGGCTTTTCTCTTCCATGGTTCCAGACCTGTGTCCTTATATGATTCATCCTTAAACTCTCAGCAGCCCTTATTTAAATTTTATTATGAGGCCAAGATAAAAACAGTCACAAATCAGGCAGGAGAAGAGAAGATCAGGGTTCATAGAAATAACCAGCATTCAGAAAATTAAACTTGGGGACATAAGTTGGTAGCATACTTACATAAAAACTACCATTAAGAAAAAGATGAGGAGGCTGGGAATGTGGATTAGTGAGAGAGTGCTTGCCTAGCATGCAAGAAGCCCTGGTTTTGATTCTTCAGTAGCACATACACAGAAAAAGCCAGAATTGGTGCTATGGCTCAAGTAGTAGAGTGCTAGATACAGTGCCCAGGCCTTGAGTTTAACCCATGGACTGACAAAGAGATAGCTAGCTCACTCGGTAGGTAGGTAGGTAGGTAGGTAGGTAGGTAGGTAGGTAGGTAGGTAGGTAGATAGATGATAGATAGATAGATAGATAGATAGATAGATAGATAGATAGATAGATAGATAGATAGATAGATAGATAGATAGATAGATAGATAGATAGATGATAGGTGAATCTGGTCTTAGACTTCAAGAGGAAAGAAGGGAAAAATTCCCAATCATGAGGTTTTCTGCAGTGCTCTAGGCCACCAGCTTCGCCATCACACACCACAGAACAGGAAGACTGTCTCTCTCCCACTTCTCAGGCAGCAGAAGAGCCAAGAGGGCAGAGCCAGGTTCTAACTCGGGTGCTTGGAGATAGTAGAAAAAGGGCTCTGCCTCTCCTTTGACTGGGGATTTGCATTAATTATGTGGAGAATGAAGGAAGGAGAATGGACTGGCAGAGGTAGAAGAAGGGCCTTCAAATCTGACTGAGTCAAAAACCTACTCCCTAAGACCAGAGAGTAGGGTTTTTCTACTCTGTTCCTCCCTTCTCCCCATTAAACTGACTCTCCATTATTACCGTAAAGATAGCCTGAGGATCCCTTCACCTGAGGGAAGATTAATTAGTCATCGTTTGAAGAGGCTGAGAAAAGCCTGACCCTGGTGTAACTCTAACAAATGTTTGAAGTTGCCCCCCCCCATTGCTGGTTTTGCCTGAATGAATGAAGTGGTTTTGCAGCTCACTTTCCTGTTGAGTGTGTACATTCTGCCTCCTAATCCTACAGGCCTTGGTCTCTTCATATAGCACGGCTTTTGCAACTATTTTCTGTCCTTCAAATACAGTGTTACAATGGAGTAGTTCCTGATAACACAGCTAGGGCTTGGATCCTGAGAACTTCATTTGAATCCGGGATGGGTCAATAATGTTTCTTTCCTGCTTCTATAGCTTGAGAACTCTAAGAACATTTAGTGTGCAAGTAACCTCGCATCACCAAGGGAAACCCAGAAAGCTCTTGAATATCTGACCTTTCAGAAGTGAAAGTTAGAGTGTCATAGACTTTCCTGTCCTGGCTGGCTTCACCCTGTGATCCTGAGACCTCAGTCTCCTGAGCTAGGGTGACGGGCCTGAGCTACTTGTGAAGTGCTAGGTTCAGAACTGTAATGACATTGACAATAGAAGTCAAGTGCTTATCACAAAGGGTTTGGGGAGCATATTATGCCTTTCAATATTGGACCTTTCAGAACTCTGTAGGACACAAGGTTATAATGTTAGAGTCTGAGAGGCTGGTCATATGGATCTGCTATACTTGGACCTTGAGCCCTGACTCCAACTCTGGTGTACATCAATGTTCATTTTCCCAAAAATATTCTCATAATTAGCAAATAGGAAAAGTACTTTGATTATCCCTCACTCAGGAAAAGTACTTTGACTATCCCTCACTCTTTTTCCAGATGTTTTTCTCAGACTGAAGCCTGGGCGCTGTCCCTGCACCATTCAGCTCAAGGCTAACACTCTACCACTTGAGCCACAGCACCATCTGAGGTCTTTTGGTGATTCATTGGAGATAAGAGTCTGACAGGCTTTCCTTGTGTAAGCTGTCTTTGAACTGTGTCTTCAGATCTCAGTCTCCTGAGAAGCTAGGGTTCCAAGAGTGAGCCACCAGCATCTGGCCCATTGTTTTTGCCAGTCCTGGGGCTTGATCTAAGGACCTGGGTACTGTCTTTGAGCTTCTTTTTCTCAATTCTAGCGCTCTACCACTTGAGCCACTCCACAGCTTATGGGATTTTCTGAGTATGTGGCACTGAGGATTCAAACCCTGGCATTCATGTATGCTGAGCAAGCTCTATACCACTAAGCCACATTCATTCCCACCCCCACCCTTACAATTTTATCCCACAACTTGCTTATCCTCAAAAAAAGCTTCTGAGTATAAATCATCTAAAGAAATCCTTATAGTAAGTTGTCAAAAGATAACTAAGACAAAGCTCATACTTGGGAGAGACTCTAAACATGTGATGACTGTGACTAATGCCTCCATTTAATTATGTATCTTGTTTCAACACTTAATAAAGTATTGATGAAAAACAAGTCAATGACCTAATTTATTGTGTATAATTTTATAATAGATGTACAAAACACAATAAATATTATGTGTATAATAATACTAAATACAATAAACTATGAAATAAATACAAAAGCAATAATTATAATAATCAATATATAATAAACATGCATATGTACATATATATCATATATTACACATGTATTGAAATATTTTTTTACATTGCAGGCCCTCAGTGCAGGCCCTGGGAACTCTAGCTTGAATTTCTTTTCCTCAAGGATAGTGAGCTTCCCCTTCACCAATGGTGTAAAAGAGTTACCGGGACAATGAGCTCAAATCCCTTCAATGGCAGAAATACTGGCCCCAGTTCCAAGACAGTGACTTAATATTTTTAATGGAAGCACTTATGTTTATTCAGTTCCATATGGAACATTTAATAAAAAGCAATGTAGAATTTTGTACAGCTATTTAGATATCCTTCCCTTACCCCCAAAGTGCTTCTTTGAGCACTACATTATTTTTTGTATGTTTTTTATTGTAAAAATGTTGTACAGAGGGGTTACAGTTACATGAACAAAGTAATGAGTACATTTCTTATTGAGCATTGTTGCTTCCTCCTTTGTTCTCCCCCTACCTGTTGGATCTTCATCTGTCCTGCAGAAGATGGACGGGGTCCGAGGAAAGGTAACTGTGCTGCTAGCTCATTCGCCAGCCTCCCGTAGCCCCAGAGACAGTCAGATGCAGCAGGGAGTCAAGTCAAGCAGGAACTCTTTTATCACCACGCAGCAAGCAATTTTTAAAGCAAAAGACCGAGTGGCATGGAAGGGGAGGAAAAGGAACCAACCAATCACTCTAGAGGTCATCCTATCATTCACCTAAACTTTCTATACTTTCCCTTCTGTCTTTGAGCTATTCAAGTACAGATGTCACTTTGCCTGGTTGTGGTACACAGTCAGATTTTAACATAAACAACTCGGACTCTGCCCACTAAACTGCCTCTCAGCCCCAACTTTGCTGTCCATGTGCCCAACAGATTCCCCCTTTTTATTTTAATGGCAGACCCACCTCTTTGCTGAAGTTCAGGTCAGGGCACCTCTTATGAGGTTCGTCCAATTGGCACCTCCTCTTTCCGTGGTTCACCTAAAGTATGGAGTAATCTTCAGCACTGAGCTTATCATAATAGACACGGAGAGCCATGCATTGACTCTCTTGGGCTCTATCCTTTTTGATATAACCGCAACCCCCACATCCTGCCCATCTCCCAGTTAATTATCCTTTTTCCCTCCTCAGTAAAGTTAATAAACATTAGCCTCACCACAGGTAGAAATGTCCGAAGCAGTTCGATTACTACTGGGACATATATAATAGTCAGTATCTTATAAGATTGACCTCTTTAAAGCATGGGAGCAGCCTGGGTATTGGGGGTACCATACATGAGGCACAGTGCATCCTCGTGGGCCTCCACACTCAGGCCGTCCTTGGTAAAGGGGGACTCAATCTCCAACATCCCAGGATCCTCTAGCCAGGTCAAAGGGACACCAGGTCAAAGGGACAGCTTCTCTTTTGGTGCTGTTGATGATTTCTCCATTGCCAGTGCTGATCACTGCCCAGGTCACCCATTGAGGTTGATGTGGATTCTGTAGAGACAATGCCAGGACTGGGAGGGTCAGGACAGCTAACAGCTGGAATATCACCATCTGCAATTGTTAGAGAATGCAAGAGCTTCTCAAGGGCTGATTGCCCTTGGGGATGGTTAGTAATTATCCTTTCAGCTTTCCCTCTTTTAAACACAAGCATGGACCAGCATAGCTGTTTTACTTTCCTTGTTGGTTAGTTTATCCTTGGGCTTCTTCCTCTATAGAGGAAATGGGTAAAAACTTAAAGTTCCTGGCCGGGACCAAATGGGGGCTGTCTCCCCTATGGGAAAAACGTATCTGAATCCCCTGCCCATGATAACTAGGGGGTCAGGTCCGCTCCATTGTTGTGTCAGGGGGTCCTTCCACCTGACTTTCACTTGGGGCTTAGGATTTAGTTGTCTGCAGTGCTTCTGAAATCTGGATTCAATTGTCCCTTTTGAAAAATTTAAAATGTTAATGGTAAACAAAGCTATCTGTAACCATATATGGGGGTTATCTCCCCTTTTTGTTTTTCTGATTGCTCATTAAGAAATTGTTGATTTCTTTCTATAATTGCTTGGCCTTGGGGATTATAGGGATTTCCTGTAGTATGAGTAATATGCCATCTGTCAAAGAACTCTGACATTGCTTTATTAACAAAACAAGGTCCATTATCGGTTTTAACTTGTGTTAGTAGACCCAAGGTGCCAAAACATTGAAGAAAATGTGCTTCTAAATGATTAGTTATTTCTCCTGTATGTGCTGTGGCCCAACATGCTCCTGAATAGGTATCTATAGAAACAAAAATATATTGAAGCTTACAAAAGTCTGGGAAATGAGTCACATCAGTTTGCCAAAGGACATTGGGTTTGAGGCCTCTGGTTGTAGCAGGGGTACTTTTAAGAAGGGCTGGCATGAGCATTATTTACCATAGCTAAGATATGGAACTAGCCCAGATGCCCCTCAGTAGATGAAGGGATCAAGAAAATGTGTTATATATACACAATGGAATTCTATGCCTCCATCAGAAAGAATGACATTGCCCCATTTGTTAGGAAATGGAAAAACTTGGAAAAAATTATAATAAGTGAAGTAAGCCAGGCCCAAAGAAACATAGGTCCCATGGTTTCCCTTATTTGCAATATCTAGTATATGTATGCATCAAGCGGAAAAGGTCAGTTAATGTGATGTTAGGAAAATGAATCCTTAGATATGTATTTTAATGTTTTTTTTTCCTTTCAGGCATTTGTTTCTAACGCATTTATAAGATTATCTCTTTGTAGTTTTGTATGTCCCTTCCCTACAGTATAACCCTTGCTTTCACTATATTTTATGTGAGTATAACTTGTAGAGGAGATGGGGAAAAACAATTCGTTTAAGGATACAGGTGGACCCGTTGCAACAATGAGAAGTACAAGTTGCCATGTCGAAAATGAGCTTTACAATGTTGGTGGGAGTGGGGAAAGCAGGGAGGATTGGGTGGAGGGTGGGGTGGAGGCTGGGAAGGGATGTGAAGGGTAAACAAGAGGAGGCTGCAATGCTTGATAAGAAATGTACGCATTAACCTGCCCATGTAATTGTAACCCCTCTGTACAGTGTGTTCACAAAAAATAAAAATAAAAATAATTTTAAAAATTAAAAAAAAAGAAGGTTGGCATGTTTTACATGTATGTCTATCCTTTTGAAGTCCTTTACAGGAATCTGAGGAAATCTATGTTGAAAACCTCTCCAATTATTGTGGGTTAAATCATATAAACATTAAAGCTTGTGGGCCAGTAGCTAACTGGTCTGCCCAATTATTGTCCATGGATAAAAACCCAGTAAGTTTTGAATGCCCTCTCAAATGTTGAATATGAATAGGGGCTCTCCATACATCTAATAGGCCCTTACGGGTGTCCATAAGGGCGAAAATAGGGTTTCCATCCAGTTTAATAAGTGCCTAGGGAATATGAGGGAGCAAGTTAATCATATATAAACTATCAGAATACAAATTAAAGGGTTTTTTTTTAATGTCTTGAAGGGCCATAATTACTGGAAACATTTCTTTTTATTCTGCTGATCCTTGACAAAGTTGAAATCTTTGTTGGCTTGGGGTCTTTTGTTGCTCCTCAAAGGCTGCATGTGCAGAGCCTGTTTTACCTCCATCAGTAAAATCATGTAGGGCGCCAGGAATAGGTGTAGGAGAAAATAGAGAAGTCATTATGAGGGGAATTCGCCATACCATGACTGTCCATTTAGATGACCCATAATGGCAGTCAATTTGAACTAGAAATCCTTCCAGGGAGAGAGCAGGTTGAGCATTGGCTCAAGTGAGTACTCAACGTCTGCCATCAGAAAAGAAAAAACAATGGAGTGAGGATCAAGGCCATAATGCCTTTGGGCTTGGGTCCTTCCCATGACAATAGCATTGGCAAGTTGTTCTGCCTGAGAGTATATCCGAGGTGTGCCCCCCAGGGGAGTGTGAAGCCACTCTAATGGCTCCCCCCCCTTTGACTTAAAACTGCAGATATCAATGTAACACCTGCAAACAACGAGAGGGAAATGGGCTTAAGAATAGAATACCTCTTCAGGGAAAGTTCATCCAGGGCTCTTTAGAACTGTAAAAAATATTGCCCGATGGTTGTTTGTAATTGTAATAACTTCTTGGGGTGTCCTGTCTTTTAGTCGGTTGAATAAGGGCACAAGACTATCTTTAGGGATGAGAACCCATGGCAACAGCCAATTGATTTCACCTAAAAGACTTTCAAGTTGGGTTAGGGACAGAGATGCTGCAATATCCAGCAAAGGCTTAAGGGGGCTGGCCTGAGTCAAGGTAAGTTGGGATCCGAGCTCCTTAACAGGAGATACTTTTTGAATTTTATTTAGAGATATTGGAAAACCCTCCTTTTTTAATATGGTGAGAACATGGGTAGAAGGCCCTCCAGGCGGCCCAGGTCTTGGTGCCTCAGAATTATGTCATCCATGTAGGCATAGGCAAGAGAGGTGTCTGAACCCAGCACAGGCCCTAAAAGTGTGACCAAGTATTGTTAGCAAAAGGCCAGGCTGTTGGCCATACCCTGTGACAGCACCCTCCATTCAAACCCCTGATCAGGATGGGAAAATATTAAGAGAAGGGATGGAGAAGGCAAATTTCTTGCAGTAATCCAGATGTAAGAGGATCAAAAAAAAACTATCCTTAATATCAATTACAACCAAGGTATATTCTGAAGCAGGAGTCCAGGGCATACCTCTTAGGGCATTCCTACTAGCTCCATCCTTTCAGTTACCTTACATAGATCTTGGAGCATGAACCAAGCCCCAGATGCCTTTTGGATAACAAATACAAGGACTCACAGAAGAGAGTATGTGCCCAAGTTTTATCTGTTCCTCCACCAAAAGGTGGAGCGCTACAAGTTTAGGTTTGGTCAATGGCCACTGCTCCACCCAAATAGGGCTTCTTGGTTTCCACCTAATGGGAGGCATTTGGGGGACAATTGCCTTTAGGATTAGGGGTGCACCCAAGTGGGTCCCTTATGTTCTTCTCTGTACTTATGAAAGTTAAAAAATATCCTTTTTCTTAACTCCCTCTAGATCATGTTTAAGCCATTGTGCTTCTTCGCCATCCAGGATATCATCATAGGATGCTCGATGGTCTGTAGTGACCACAGCATCCATGTGTCTTGCCCTAGTAAATTGGCGGCAAGGTTTTTTGCCACTAAAGCGCATATCTTTCCCTGCTTTCCATCTAGGCTAGTCCATTTCATAAGGGCAATCGACTCTTTGTTCAATTTGCCCTCATGTCAATTAAGCAGTAAAACTGCTTTACACCTAGGAAAATACTCATTTTAGGGCGGAGTCCTTCCCCGGGGGATGGTCCAATGGGCCTGGGTCATCCTGCCATGAGGCTGCCTGGGCCTTACAGCAGAGGGGGTTCCACCTTGAGCTAATAGGGTTGGAGGATGCCCCTCCCCTAGTTTAAAGGCTTCCCATCTAACTCAAATTTGGATTGACAATCCTTTTTCCAATGGTACCCCGTCCTGCACCTGGGGCAGGGTGTAGGGGGTGGTTTGGACCCCCCGGGGCCAGTTGGCAGAGGGGCAGGGGGGGATTGGTGTGAACAGTCCCACTTAAAAGGGCCCTCCTGTCTGCATTTAAAACATGTCCCTCTCCCTGATAGCCTTGGGGTTCCTAGGCCCTGGGCTGACAGAGCCTGGGTAATAGCCTCAGACATTGCAGATGTCTGAGCCTGTAAAGGTAAAGATAGTGATTGGGACTGGGGCTGTTGTATTCCACATCCTGCGAGGCCACCACCCATGTGCTCAGGGAACACTCTCTCAATCCCACGCAGGCTGTGTGGTCTGCATTCATCCCTTCCCAAACCAGTAGCTTTACAAACTGATCTTGGAGGTCCCTTGCCAGCGACTTGTGAACACTCAGTTGGACTCAGTCTATAAAATCAGGTAGAGGCTCACCCAATTTTTGTTTCACTCCTGCTATGGGGAACTCAGTGAGCCCTTCATTCAATAAGTACCACTAGACAAGTCCTACCTGCCTCACTTGGTCACGGTATGGGCCTGGTATTGTGGCCTATTGGATGCCAGTGGAGTACCCTTCCCCTGTCCCGGTTAACATGGCATAAGCAGTCGGTATTGTGGGTTGAGCTTCCCAGGTATTCTCCTCCTGCCCTCTGCATTCCTCCTTAAAGAAGACACACAATTTAATAAACTGAGAACTGGTGAGGACAGCTTTGGCCACATCTAGCCAGTCTTTAGGGACACACTGAAAATAAGCAATGTCCTGTAATAGGGTCTAGGCCCAAGGAGAGTTTGGACCATCCTCTACCACTGCCTTGCAGAGCTGTTAATATCCTTGGCTTCCCATGGATACCATTCCAAGGGTCTGTTAGCTCCTGGTGCCAGATTGACTGAATACGCTTGGGGAAGTGAATCCTTTGGCCCAGGGTCCAGGTTCCCTGGTGGCCATTCCTTAACAGGTTAAGACTCAGCATAGGTTACTTCCCTGGCCCTCGGCTTCTCCGTGGAAGGTCTGTAGGGGTCCATATCTCCCAGGTCCCTCTGTAGGGCTGCATAGGGCACTGTACCTCCCCCCAATTGTGGGAATAGGGTGAGGGCCTAGGATCGTCAGGGGCACCCAAGTCTTCTTTTACTTCCACTAGGCCTAATGTTGCCCCATCCTCCTCCTTCTCTGAGATAGCATTACCCATATTAAGGATTTCACTTACCCTTAGAGACCTCTTAACCTCGGCTAGAATATTTTCCTTTCGTGCCCCATGTTGGGTGCCAGATGTTGGGTCTTGGTCCATCCCATGGAAGACGGACCCGGTCCAAGGAAAGGTAAGTGCGCCACTTGCCCATTCCCCAGCTTCCCCTAGCCCTGGAGACAGTCAGAGGCATCAGGGAGTAAAGTCAAGCAGGAACTCTTTTATTATCATGCTGTGATTTTTTTATCTGTCTTCTATTTTCTTCCTCCATGGTATAACCTGTTTTCACTGTATTTGATGTTGGTGACTTGCATCTTGCATATACATTTTTCTACTATGGGATTGGAAGGGAAATAAAATTCCGAAACAAAGACACAGTATGACCCATTGTAACAATGAGATGATCAAGACTCTATGTTGAAAACGAACTTTACAATTTGGGGATGGGAGGGGAGATTTGGGACAGTTGGCAGAAAAGGGATGGCAGGGGAAAAACAAATGAGGAGGTAACAATGCTTGTTAGATAATGTACTCATTAACTTACTTATGTAACTCTAACCTCTCTGTACACCATTTTCACAATAAAAAACGAAAAAAAAGTTATCCTGGAGTACATTAACTTCAAATTTCCTACGTGCTCTGTAAATTAAGACCAATTTTAAGTGGGAAGAAGGTTCTCAGAAACATTTTTTTGTGAGTGTGTGTGTTGTGCATTATTTCCCAAGTTTACATAAGTTAATAGAAGGAGAAACAATAGGAATAGAAGAAAGAGAAGTTCTATGTTTATGTATAATGGTTCAATGCACTATAGAAGACTCTGCAAATAAGACAACTTTGAAACAATAAAGCCAAGGCCAGTATTTAGATCTATGGGAATGATATAGAGAAAGCATTATTCCTAAGTGGAACATGAAGGAAGAGGCCACTCTCTTTCTTCTACTAGCTCTAAATATGCTAGCTAATCATGTAAATTTGTAAAAAAAAAACCAGAATAATTCTGGTTCCAAGCAAGTCAGATATAAGAGCATGGATTTAACTGGAAAAAAGGCCATGTTGAGAGAGCAGGAATTATACTAGCAATGAACTGGTGGCTAAGATCACATTTATTTTTCTCTTTTACTTTGTTTTTCTTTTTTTTTTTTGATGGTACTGGGGCCTGAACTCCAGGCCTGGGCACTGTCCCTCTTCTCTTCAGCTCAAAGCTTGTGCTCTACCTCTTGAGCCACAGCACCACTTCCAATTTTCTGGTGCTTCATTAGAGATAAGTGCCTCAGAAACTTTCCTATCCATGCTGGATTTGAACTGCAATCCTCACTCTCAGCCTCCTGGGTAAATAGGACTATAAGCATGAGCCACTGGAACCTTGCTTAGGATCATATTTCTAACAGTGTACACTCAGCATATGTAATGTGTATGTCCATCTATCTTTATATGAACTCGAGTTAAAAATCTGGGCTACAGCTTAGATTTTACACTGACAGAAATGTTTGTAGTTTAAGAGTTGATACTCCTGGAGAAATAAAACCTAATAATGTAAAGGAGTCTGGTAAGTTCAGTTTGCATCCAGCCTGGGCAGAACAGTCTTTAAGACACTATCTATAATTAGCTAGTCAAATGCTACATTGGAAGAATGGCTCAAGTGATGGAATTCAGCAAGATTGCTGAATAAATGCTTGAGGTTTTTGCATACATAGATACAAATATGCACATACAAAGGCACATATATGTTCAAACACACATAAGAAACAACTCTCAGAATGTGTAAAAAAGTTAGAAAATAATAGAAAATATTTCCTGAGTAAGACTAGGATCAAGTGATAATTTTTAATATTAGAAGTCCTTACGGGAACTTTCCCCAAAAAAGCTTGAGAATATTATATAGGTAGGGGCCAGAGATAGAAAATGAAGTCATCATTAATAAAGGGATCCTATCCATGGAGGAAGGAATCAGAGACACCTTCACGTGCATCTGAAAATGTTCATAACCTGTGTCAAATATTAGAATAGCTTTTAACATAGTACATGAACAGTCTGAGCCATCAGTCTAGTAGAAATGTTATTGGAGTCTGTATCTAAATCAACCAACAAAAAATGGTAGGACAATGTGATACAAGCCAGGAATTCTAGCACTCAGAATAAGACAGGAGATTAGAAAGTGGAATAACATAGTGATACATTCCCTGGACTAGGTAGAATAATTTTGTCTCAATAAAACAAAGCAAGAAAGTAATAAAAAAGAAACAAGGAAGGCATACACAGTTGGAAGTTTGGGCTAATTTTGTCATTATGTTTTGAGAAGTCAAGTTTCCTACTGAAGTGTAACTAATATATAATCCTCAGTTGTGTTTTAAAGGTTGTCTTCATTACAGAACATTCCTAGATGCTAAAGAGCTCATGATTCCCAACCAAAAATTGGAAAAAGTAAGCATCATTCTGTTAGATTCCAAAGAAATGATGAAGGATTACAAAAGTTTAAGCCTGGAGAAATAGGAAAGTTCATTTAATGTAGGACTTTGTAGAGCTGGCTAAATTAGAATTTAGATTTAAAATAAATATTTTTGTTTGTAATTTACTATTCGATAGGATACTACAAAATTCTTTTCAAGTAGAAGATTTAATTTAGAAATTCATAAATGATTCTGGCATTCTATTTGCCTAGAATATTCTTTCAAGTGAGATATAGTTAGAACTTAGTTAATCGACAATTCCAACAGTTCATGTGTAACATGATACTGTGAATAATCTAGACAAAGTTGCCAACAAATTGATATTAATTTATAAATTTAGAAATCAAGCAATCTTTTGAGATTTTGGTGTAACATAGTATGAAGAGAGTAATTGTGTGACATCTTTTTTCTTCTACCTATACAAAGCACAGGAAGAAATTTCCTTAATTATTTACCCATGTATAAAATGAGAAATTGCAAGGTTTGGCATTTGGTTTTATTTTGTTTTTGTTGTTTGTTTTGTCCTAGGGCTTGACCTCTGGGTCTGGGCACTGTACCTGAGCCTGTTTTGCTCAAGACTACTACTCTAACATTTGAACCTCAGTGCCACGTGTGTCTAGATTTTCATGAGCAGTTTAATTGGAGATAAGAATTTAAGGAACCTTCTTTCTTGGGTGGGCTTTGAACCATAATCTTCAGATCTTAATATTCAGATAATCAGATGTCCTGAATAACTATGATGGATAATATATATAAATATATAATAAACTAAATATAAAATAAAAATAAAAATAATATTTGCAAGTGTTCTGATCTCAAGAATACCACTGGGGGGAAACGATGCAGCAAAGTTTAGTATAGTGTTCTTTCTGCAAGACGAAGGGCACCATATTAGCAGAAGTGTAGTATTTTTTCACAATAGTGATAAGCTAGTCATGATGTGAATTTAGGAAATTTTAAGATGCATCTCACAAATTGCAAACTGTTGGTCTAGGATGACTTTATGGAATAAAAATTGGGATTGATTGTCATAGAAATAATAGCTTACTCTGATTAACAAATGTTTACTTTTGAGAAATTAAATATTATAGATACTTCATAGTTTTATCTTCTACCAGAATGTGTCTACTTTTTCTGTTGACTTTTAAATATGTAACGCCTCATTGGAAACTGCATCTATTGCAGCTTTAAATAAAACGCAAATAGGTACTGTTTTGAATGTCTCTGGTATGGCATGTTCAGAATTTGAAAATGAGTAGATAGTAGTCATAGGAATGTTGAAGACCATACATATTCTGTCATCTTAACAATTAGTAAATTTTGAAAGTTAGAATTGAACTGTTTTCTAAATTAGTATGAGAAAAGATTAAAAAATGTTTTTTTCAAAATAATGGCAAGCATATTCTGAAAACATTTTATAGTTTGATAACATTCCAGTTGATGTCCCTCTGATAAAGAAAGGGGTAATTAATTCAAATTAGCAGCCATAATGTTCATTTTTTTAAAAAGGTAATACACATAGAATAATATTTACTATAACAATACAGTGAAATTATATTTTATGCAACTCATTTTTAAATTTAATTTTATTGTCAAGGTGATATATAAAAGGGGTTGTAGTAATTTTAAAGTAGTGAATACATAACATGCCGAACTTTTTACACCCTCCCTTATTTTTCTCAGAATTTTCCTTCACCCCAATACTCCTGACAATTTGTAATGTAAATTTCCAACATGTTGTCTTGTGAGTATTGCTATTGCATTGGTTTGCCCTTTGTCCTTTGTTTCGCCATTTTGTTGTGCCTTTTCCCTTGCCAAATTAAGATAAATGTATAGGGCTGGGAAGGTGGCTCAGTGGAAGAGCGCTTGCCTTGCATGCCTGAGGCCCTGAGTTCGATTCCTCAGCACCATATAAGCAAAAAGAAGAAAGCCGGAAGTGGGGCTGTGGCTCAAGTGGTAGAGTGCTAGCCTTGAGCTGAAGAGCTGAGGGACAGCGCCCAGGCCCAGAGTTCAGGCCTGATGAACGGACCCAAAAAAAGAAAAAAAAAAGATAAATGTATATACAATGCACAGGATACTGAAATAAAATACAGCAGGGGATAAACCATAAGGGAAAACACAAAAGAAAAAAGAAATCACATAGTACATTAAAAACATCAACCACAAAGAAAAACCTCTATATCAATATCCAGGAGTTCATTTTGCTCAGCATCATCTTATATGTTCATATATACATAGCTGTTGAGAAATTCTGTTTATCAGCTAGGACTATCCTAGACATTTCTTACTTGTTACAAATGAGGAAAACCATGGAATCTGTTTCTTTATGACTTGTTTATTTTACTTAGTAGGATTTTCCCAAGTCTTTCCATTTCCTTATGAATTGGAAGCATAGAATTCCACCGTACATATATAAATCACATTTTGTCGATTCGTTCATCTACTGAGTGGCATATTGGTTTAAACATGATTGCATGTAAGTATCATTTAGGGTCATTCAAAAATGACAGATGCCACCGCACCAGATATACTAAAATCATCATTCCTAAGCAAGAAAGTGTTTTATGATGGTAGAATTGTTGAGATATCTGGATGAGTCTAATGTATATCTTGGACTGAATTAGGCAAGAAGATATCCAATATCATATAGGACAAAAATCTTAGTGACAAAATATTTCCCGTGAGAAAGATATAGGAGACTGCCAGAAGTATGATATAGTTCAGATAATTTTGAAGAATTTAGAAATTCAAGCTCAAGCATGTCTTTTTAAATAATAATTATGTAAGTGGAAGGGCAAAAGAGAGGAAAAGAAGAAAATAACTGACAGTAGATCATTGTCCCAAATTAGAGTATAAAAAGACATAATCTATAACTTCCAATATAATACATCCCACTTAATTTATGTACATGCAGAATATTTACTTGGCTTTTTCCTACTTTAATGCTCCAAAATAAATGAACACATAAGAAAAGTTATGTGATTGCCATTGCTTCAACCTGAACACTAACTGTGATGAGCCTTCTTTTTCTCACTTTGCACTTGGAAAAGTGTTCCTAAGTTGATGATGTTGTGGCTGATTAGAGTCAGAGTTAGGGGCTTCTACTTGTACAATTATCCCAGAATAGTTTAAAGCAGTTTTTTCCCCAAGATATCCAACTACATTGTTTGAAGCTGTACTTTGAACACACCCTCAAACCTGAGCACAGTATTTGAAATTATACTTCAGCATTTCTTGGCACATTCTACTTTGTGCCTATGTCTTCTTTGCACATTCCTTTTGAGTTCATAGTTGCTCTATTTCCATTTCATCTGTGCAAACATACATATATACATACATTGAACATATTTAAAATATTATGAGGCTCCTTGACTTGTAATTCAGGCCATTTTCTCTGCCAGGCCTGCGATTTGAACTCAGGGTTTGGGTAAATCTGCAGCACTGTGGGGGATGGGGAAGATTACCATGCTGGAAGACATGAAAGTCAGGCCTGTTCCTAGGGCCTGAATTCAAGTCCAAGCACTCGAAAAAATAATATTCATATACATTTTAAATAAATGATTTATATTTACATACACATATTTACTGCATATTGCAGTTAATGTATTCATTTTCTTTGGTATTTTATTTATTTCTTATGCATTTTAGTGAGTATGATTTCACATATATCATTTTTTTGCATCATATTACATAAGAAATAGATTTTCCTATGTATTGTACATCATTCCTGAGACCCAGGACTTTCACTGATAAGGAAAACAAGCGGGACACTTGTATTTCCACCAGGATTAAGTTTTTGGCAGTTCTGTGACTTGAACTCCTCAGGACCTAGCAGACCCACTTCATGAATGGGTAAATGTTAACACACCAGTCTGATGCAAGTAAAGTTGGCGGGCAAATTTGAGGACCTGAGATCGAGCCCTAGGAATGGCCAATATATAAACAGATAGATGTTTAGAGTGCAGTGTGTGTGTGTGTGTGTGCACACGCGTGTGTGTATATTTACATATGTATATGCATCTATAAATGTATACAGAGAGAGAGAGACAGATAGACATTTATGTAGATTCTAGTGAATAACCATATATAAAGAGTGATGTCTATATCTTATTTTTATAATTATATTATTACCAATTATTTGGTATAAAATTATGCCTCCAGGAATTAATCACAGGAGGAGACTTAGTAAAGTATTAATTAATCAATTACCTAAATTTATTGCTTACAATCATATACTTGAATGACTAGCTAATTAGTAACTTAATTAATACATTTCAAACATTATATTAGTATTCCTATAGATAGGAACAAGTTTCCTAGGATCTTCATCCATGTGTAGGTGGCAGTCCCGGGATGGAACTCAGGGCCTAGGTGTCTGGGTTGGACTCAGGCTTCACTGACAGCCCCCAGCCTTCATCCATGCAAGGTCACATACAATTTTCAAGCCAAGTCATTGAGACCCAGGAGGGTCACAGTGCTAAGGAAACAAAGGTAAAACTGTTATATAAAACTTCCTGGTTTATTTCCTCCTCCATTTTTGTTGCTTTTATGTTTTGTTTTGTTTTGTTTTGTTTTTGCCAGAGCTGGGAGTTAAACTTGGGTCCTAGGATCACTGAATCATCTGTGGGTGTAAAAGCTGAATCCCAGCCTAGGGTAATCATGGTTTAAGACACAATAAACTGCTTCCTTGAGCAAAAGGAGCTCAACGAAAATGTCTAGGCTCACAGTTCAAGCCTCAGGAACTGCCACAAAAGAAGAGCCAGTAATTCCATGTGTCTGTGAATGTACCCACGTATTTGTATCAGTGAACATCCAGAGTCTCTATGAAGAATGGCACCCAGCTAGGAAATTTGAATAGAATGATTTCATAGCACAGAGAGTACTTTCAAGATGGTGCATGTTCTCTGGTTCCCCTCAATGTTCCCAGTGTAGCCTGAGGGGTTCTTCATACCCCAGGCTGCTGGAGGAAGTCGGCCTCATTGTTGAAACAGGCAGAGAAAAACCTTCACTCCTATACAGCTATGTAACAAACAATTCATGCGAGGCAATTAGGGAAGATGTGTGTGGGCAGGTTCTGAAGGTCAGGAGATAAAGACCTCTTTGTACCCCAAGGTATCTCTCCTCCCAGTGCTCTGTTTTGACAGGAAATCTTCATTTGTGTCATCTCCCGTCTGAGGCCAAGTTCCCGGCACTCATCCTGTCTTTGTAAGCCCATGTTTCAGTGTTGAAACAAACTGCTACCACTAATTCAAGAGTCCTTCTGGCAGACAATTAGGGAGCTGAACCTAATGTAATTATTCATTATTGGCAATGGTGCCTCCGTGTGTCTGTGTGTGTGTGTGTGTGTGTGTGTGTGTGTGTGTGTGTGTGTGTGTGTGTGTGTGTGTGTGTGTGTGTGTGTGTGTGTGTGCATACACCAGTCCTGGGGCTTGAACTCAGTTCCTAACCACTCTACCTGAGTTTCTCCTGTGCAAGGACAGCACTCTACCAATTGAACCACACAGGCACTTCAGGCTTTTTTTCCCTGGTGATGTGGTACTGAGAATTCAAACCCTGGGTTTCACACATGCAAAGCAGTTTACCTCTAAGAAACATTCTCAGTGCTCCACTTCCGGTTTCTTTCTTTCTTTTCTTGTAAGTTGGAGGAGTTGAAGTTTGTGCCTCGGTGCTGTCTCTGAGCTCTTCAGCTCATGTCTAGTGCTCTACCACTTGAGCTAGAGCACCCCTTTAGGCTTTCTGATAGTTTATTGGAAATAACCATCTCAAGGAATTTCCTGCTCAGCCTGGCTTTGGACTGTGATCTGGGATAGTTTTGAATCGAGATCCTCAGCATCCTGAGCAGGCAGGATGATAGACCTCCTCAGCTAAAGACACCAAAGCCGTGACACTTTGCTGCAAGGAGGTCCTTGGCTCCACATGTTAGAACGTTAGCCATTAGCCCAAGAAGAAAGTCAGCACCTAGGCTCTGAGTTCAAGGTTCGTGATGGAGAAAACTAAACCAAAACAATTCTCTGCAGGAAACAAGTCACTAGAGCTCAGTGTATACATAAATTCGTCCCTGCCTTGAGGACATATATGAGCCTCTGCAAAATCATCTTACTTCTGTAGCTGTAGATGAAACAATATAGCTCGTGAAGGACTCAGTACATAGGACCCTGTGAAGGACTCAGCACACAGTACCCCATGAACGACCTAGCACCCCTGGAAAGATTCATCACATCGCTGTATCCCACAAACTGTCATTAGAATTAGGGTGCTTTCATCAGTATCACCATTCTTTCATATACATGTCACAAACTGCACAAGTTCACATCTAACTGTTTAGAGGGCTGTTTTTTGTGGATAGGGTCATCAGCCACGGGGATTGCACTCATAGGTTGGAGGTACTGTCCTGAGATCTTTTCCTCAAGGCTACATCTCTACCACTTTGAGGCACAGCTTATATTCTGGCAGACTTCCTGCCAAGGCTGAATTTTCAACCCACCAGTGTCTGATCTCATCCCATGAGCAGCTAGGGGTGAGCCAGCAGTGTCTGGTTCCATGGTGCAGGGTTGCAGTTGTTGACTTCTGGCTAAGTCAGGTTAGATGGCAACCGTCAGCTTCAGACTCCCAGTTTGCTCTGTGATGAGGTATTTGCAGTGCTATCCTTATATAGTTACAGTCAGAACATTCAATCTTTTTTTTTGGTGCCATTCCTGGGTCTTGGGTAAGAGTCTAGACACAGTCCCTAAGCTTTTATGCTCAGCTAGTGCTCGGCTGCTTGAGTGACAGCATGACTTCTGGATGTTTCTGTGCACACAGTAGAGAGGAATCGAACCCAGGGCTTTGTATGTACTAGGCAAGCACTCTACCACTGAGCCCCAGGAATGACAAATGTAGAAACAAATATATAGATTGTTTCATAGATATATTTAAATAAATATATATATGCATGTGTGTAGAAAACAAGACAGAGATATCTGCATATTATTTGATTTTATATACTATATTACTACCACTTATCGATAAATTATTCCTTCCATTATTTAAGAATAGTGGTTGAATATATAACAAAGTATTCATTGAAAATTAGTCAATGTACTATAATTGTTGTGTATAATTTTATAATATAATCATACACTAACTACTAATGTAATTGTTACTTTACAACATTCCATTCAATTGGATGTATATCGGAATGCATTTCTTAGGATCTCCCACCATTCGTAGGTGGCAGTACTGAGATTAGTGCCCCAGGCCTAGGTTGCTGGTTTTGGCTATGGCTTCCATGATAGTCCACCAAACTTCAGCAGTAGAAGGTCATGTACACTTTCTGGGCCCTGTCATTTGGACCAAGGATGGTTGCAATGCAAAGGAATAAACTATGTAAAACTGCCTTCTGGAACTTCTCAGTTTTATCCTTCTCTTTTTTCCCCCTTCTCTGTTTTCCCCCCTCTCTTTTTTCTCCTTTTTTCAGTATTGGGGCCAGAACTCTGAATCTGGGTGCTGTCCATCCACTCTTCAGCTCAAGACTATTGCTGTACCACTTGAGGCATAGCACTACTTCCAGCTTTTTTCTGTTTATGTGGTGCTGAAGAATCAAACCCAGGGCCTTAAGCATGCAAGGCAAGCACTCTAATACTGAGCCACCTTCCCACCACTTCTCCTTTTTTTTGCGAGTCCCAAGATTTGAACTCGGTTCCTAGGATCTCAAGATGGACTATGGGTCCAGAGGCTGCACCCCAGCCTAGGATGATAGAAGCTGAGGCAGAGTTGCCACGAGCTGAGTTCAACCCCCAGGACTGGCCAAAAAAAATTAAGAACCTGGCTTGGAATTTACACCATTTTTCTGGAAGGCCTGGAATTTGAACTCAGGCACTGGGCAATTCTGTGTCACTGTGGGGCAGAGGAAGCTCACTGTCATTGAATACAACAATTTCAGCCCAGTTTCCAGGGCCCGAATTCAAGACCCAGCACCGATAAAAATAATATTCATATATGAGATCTATTTACATACATGGGTTTATTCCATATGACATTTATTACCGTTATTTTTATTTTATTTAGTATTATTACATATATAACATTTATTTCATTTATTACATCTTATCACGTGGATATATTTATATATGGGTTATACTATGCATCACACTAAGAGCCACGATTTTCACAGAGAAGAAAAAATGTGTCAAAATTTACTTCTGACTCCACATATAAAATTTTGGCCATGCTTGGATTTGAACTCACAGCCCACAATGCCCAATTCATGAAAAGGCCAGTGTAGAAAAAAAGCCTTTGGCAAACTGGGCTGCCAGCCAGTTCTGAGGACCTGGGAACAAGCCATAGTAGTTGCTGATAGATATAGATAAATAGATGTGTAGTTTGCTATATATGAGAGAGAGACAATGTGAGGATATTAAATTATATATATTATGAATTATTATTAAATTATGCTTCCATTTAAAGAAGTATCATGATTGAATACTTATTGAAGCATTCATGTAAACGTAGTCAGTATTCCTTAGTTGGGACTCTTACACCATAGTGCTAGAATGGAAGACATAATCCAATACTTTTTGTGTGACATTCTATAAGAGAATCATGAACTAACTGCAAATATAATTGTTACTTTTATAAGCATTCATATGAATAATGAAGATTTTCTCAAGATCTCCCTCCATTTGTAGGAGGCAGCCCTGGCAATCAAACTCCAGGCCTGGGTAGTTTACTTCAAAATGCAAACCATTAGAATGACACTGTGAAGATTTCAGTTTGTCACAATGAAAAAAAGGACAAGAAGAAAAGAAAGCCAGGTGTCATTTGTGCCATCTGTAATCCTAGCTCTTCAGGAGTCTGAGAGGTAGAGAATGCCAGTTTGAATTCAGCCAGGACAGGAAAGTCCATAGCACTGTTATTTCTGTGGGATCACAGAAATAAAAAAAAATTGTCATGAGTGGGGCTGTGGCTCAAGGACAGGGCGATACCCTTGAGCAAATGGAGCTCAGGGAATGTGCCCAGGCTCATAATACAACCCCTGGACCTGCCAAAAAAAGAGAGTCACTCCATCTCTCCCCATATATGTATGCATGTATTTCTATCAGTGAAGGTCCAGAATCCTTAAGATGAAAGGCACCAAGCTAGGAAATTTGCTTTGAATAAAATGATTTCATAGCAGGGACAGTGCTTTCAAGACAGTGCATGTTCCGGGGCTCCCCTCACTGATCCTAGTGTAGCCTGAGGTTTTCTCCACACCAAGGACTGTTGGAGGAAGTCTGCCTCATTGTTGGAACAGGCAGACAAAAGGCCTCACTCCTGTACAGCTGTGTAACAAACAACTCCATCTGGGCCAATTAGTGAGCAGGAGTGTTGGCGGCTCTGAAAGCTAGGAGAAAAAAAGGCCCCTTTGAAACTTAAGCTATCTCTCTCCTCAGTGCTATTTTGACAGGAAGCCTCAATTTGTGCCACCTCCTGTGGAAGTCCAAGTTCCCTGCACTTATCCTGTTTTTGTTAGACTATGTTCCAGTGTTGTAATAACTTTCTACAATAAATTCAAGGGCCCTTCTGGCAGACAACAAGAGAGCTGAACCTAATAAATGATTCATTATTGGCAAAGGTGTCTTCCTAGGTTCTGGAAGCTTGCTAAATCAAAGCACATGTGTAATATCACAATGCTTAATGTCATCTAGAGCTGGTGAAGGTCATTAGGTTTTGAAATCTTTGACCTCTCTTAATTGGGCCCTGGGTGGCTAGGTTTTGTGGTTGAACACAGGGCCTGGGTGCTGTCCATGAGCTCAGAACAGAAGCTCAGTGCTTTACCATTTGGAGTCACAACTTCACTTCTGGTATCTGTGTGTGTGTGTGTGTGTGTGTGTGTGTGTGTGTGTGTGTGTGTGTGTGTGTGTGTGTGTGTGTGTGTGTGTGTGCATACACTTGTCCTGGAGCTTGAACTCAGGACCTGAACACTGTTCCTGAGTTTCTCCTGTACAAAGATAGCACTCTACCACTTGAGCCACAGAACCACTTCAGGCTGTATTCTAGTGATGTGGTACTAAATAATCAAGCCCAGGGATTCATGCATGCAAAGCACTCTACCCTAAGACACATTCCCAGCAATCTACTTCAGGTTTCTTTCTTTCTTTTCTTGTAAGTCGGAGGAATTGAAGTCTAGGCCTGGGTGCTGTCCTTGAGCTCTTCAGCTAAATACAAGTGTTCTACCACTTGAGCTACAGCACCCCTGCAGATTTTTTTAAATTCACTGGAGAGAAACCTCTCAAGGAATTTCCTGCCCAGGCTGGCTTTGAACTGTGATCCTCAGCTCTCAGGCTCCTGAGTAACTAGGATGACAGGTGCGAGTTCCTGGTACCCAGCTTCCACTTCAAGTTTCTAAGTGGTGAATAGGAGATAAAAGTCTCATGGGACCTTTTGTGTCTGGGATAGTTTGGAACCGAGGTTATCATATCTCAGTTTCTTGAGTAGGCAGGATGACAGACCTCAGCTACAGATGCCTAGAATGTAACACTCTGTTGCAAGAGGGTTCTTGGCTCCACATGGTGGGGTGCTGGCATGAGCCCAACAGAGAAATTCCAGTGGCCAGGCCCTGAGTTCAAGATTCACGACCAAGAAAAATAAACCAAAACTATTGTCTGCAGGAGACAACTCACTAGAGTTAGGTACATACACAATTGGCACTGACATGGGGACATATCTGAGCCTCAAGATTCTCATCTGCACAATCATCTGACTTCTGGAGCTCTTACAAGGACCAAGTGAAAGAATTTACCCGTGAAGGACTCAGCACACAACACCTCATGAAGGACTCAGAACATAGCTGTATCCCACAAGCTGTCAGTGTTAGGGTGCTTTCATCAGTATCACCATTCTTTCAGAAATACATAAAAAACCACAGAAATTTCACATCTCATGATTAAGGGATGGGGTTTTGGGGGAAGGTGGAGTCAGCCACGGGAATTTCACTGAAAGTTTGGGGGTACTGTCTTATGATCTTTTGCTCAAGGCTAGAACTCTACCACTTTGTGCCACAGCTCAGAATTTTGCCGACTTCCTACCAGGGCTGGGTTTTAAACCCACCGGTGTCAGATCTCAGCCCCTGAGTATCTTGGATGACAGAGGTGATGGAGCCAGTACCATCTGGTTCTGTGGAGCTGGGTTGCAGCCGTTTACCTCTGGCTAAGTCAGGTTAGATGGCAGCTGTCAGCATCAGACTTCTGGCTTGCTCTGTGATGAGTTATTTGCAGTGCTATCGTTATATAGTTGCAGTCAGAACATTCTGTCTTTTTTTTGGTGCCATTCCTGGGTGGTAAGAGTCTAGACACAGTACCTAAGCTTTTATGCTCAAAGCTAGTGCTCCGTTGCTTGACAGACAGAACAACTTCTGGAATTTTCTGTGCACATGGTAGTGAGGATTGAACCCAAAGCTTTGTATGTACTAGGCAGGCACTCTACCACTGAGCCCCAGTATTGACAAGAGTATAAACAGATCGATTATGTAGATTGATAGATAGATAGATAGATGATAGATGTATAGATGTGTGTATATATATATATATATATATATATATATATATGCATACAGAGAGTGTGAATGTGAAGATATTAAATTATATACATTATTACCATTTATTAGTTATGAAATTATGCCTCCATTTAATAATGTATCCTGGTTGAATACTTATAGAAGCATTAATTAAAAATTATTCAATATCCTTCCATTAGGGGAATCATACCATGGTGCTAGAATGGAAGATATAAAACCAATAATTTTTGTGTGGCATTCTAAAATAAATTCATGAATTAACTGCAAATTCAATTATTACTTTTACAAGATTCCATTAGCATTCACATGAATAGGAATGAGTTTGTCAGGATCTCCTTCCATTTGTGGGTGGCAGTCCTGGCATTCGAACTCCAAGCCTGGGTATTTTACTTCGAATGCAAACCATTGGAATAACACCGTGAAGATTTCAGATTATTATGATTACAAAAAATAACAAGAAGAAAAGAAAACCAGGACCCAGGGGCTCCTGCCTGTAATCCTAGCTCCTCAGGAGGCTGAGATATAGAGAATGCCAATTTGAATTCAACCAGGGCAGGAAAGTCCACGACTCTTATTTCTAAGACATTACAGGGGGGAAAAACATGAATGGGGCTGTGGCTCAAGGGCAGAGCACTACCCTTGAGCAAAAGTAGCTCAGGGACAGGGCCTAGGCTCATAGTACAAACACGGAACTGCCCCCCTGCCAAAGGAGGCAAGAACTCCATGTCTCTGTGTATGGATGGATGATGGGCATTCAGCAGGTTGCCAATGCCCAACCCCCAACCTGGGCAAGCTGGGACAAGCCCTGAAGAGTACTAAATCTGAGCCAGCAACTTGAACAAAGCATCCTTCTCTGCCATTTAATAACTGAAGCTTGATGTTCTGGCTGAGGTGTCCCATCGGGACACATACCAGCCTGCCACTGCCTCCAGGGAGACCACAGTTCCTAGACTGTAGGATTTGTCAAAGTTTCTGGCTCCATATTCTCTATCCCTCTGTAGGATGTGAGCCTAGACCTCTGGGGCTTGGTGGCTATCACTCATTTATCATTCCTCATTACCTAGTCACAGGCTGCTCCCAAAACTTGGCAAAGATATGAAATAGCAATTTCTCTGCCAAAAGAGGTATGCCAATAAATCTCACCCTCATAACTCCCGCTAGAAGTGAGCCTTGGGCTGCGAATGTGGCTTAGTGGTAGAGTGCTTACCTAGCATGCACTAAGTCCTAGGTTTGATTCCTCAGTACCACAGAAACAGCAAAATTCAAAAGTCACATTGTGGCTTAAGTGATACCCTTGAGCAAAAGAAGCTCAGGAACTTGCCCAGACTCTGAGTTCAAGCACCAAGACTGTTATAAAAAAAAGTGAACCTAGTGAGACATATTTTCTCTGGGACTCAGAGGAGGGCCGAGGTTATATGTAAGAGGTAGGGTAGAAGGCAGGTGCTGGTGGTTCACCCCTGGAAGCTACTCAGGAAGCTGAGATCTAAGGATCTCAATTGCAGGCAAGAAAGTCTATATGAAAACCTTTTCTCCACTTAAACACCCAAAAGCCAGAAATAGAACTGTGATTCAAGTAGTAGAGTGCTAGCCTTGAGCACAAAAGCTCAGGGATAGTATAGCATCTAGGCCATTAATTCAAACCCAGGACAGGCCCACACATGTGCACGTGCACGCACACATACACACACACACACACACACACACACACACACACACACACACACACACACACACAAAGATAGAGCATTTGCCACTCAGCCTGCAAAAATTCCATCTCTAGCAACTCAATATAAAAAAAGAGGGAGAAGGGAAGCAAAGACTTGTTCCAGGAGGTGATATATCCAGTGCCAAAATTCCACAGGAGTTCTAAGATGTGGATACAGGACAGAGAGCCTCAGCCTCACGACAAGGGTCCTGAGGTGGTGTGGTTGGAATGAAGGCTCTGTGGCTTCAGAAAAGTCTGGCAGGACATTCAAGGCTGGGTTAAGGTTTGTACTTGAGTCACAGGACAGAGGGTAGGGTCCTAGAATGGGGCCCAGGGGGACGCTAAACTTGGCTTTACAACAGGGACTCCAGCCATTTCCTGTGGTTGGAAGCCTATTTTTCATAATTCCTAAGCCTCAGGCATCCTTTGCATGGAGGAGTCAGGGCAAATGCAGGGAAGAACTCTTGCTTAAGAAAAGCTTCTAGGGAGTCCGGGAAGATGGCAGAGGAGAACCTGGAGTCTAAGTAAGCTATTGCATAGAAAGCAGATTTAGAGTTCCAGTGAACAGTCCTAAGTCAGAGAATTACACCAATTGTGCCATCACAGGACAGAGAGTTAGGCCAGAGAAGGAAACCCAGGAAAGGAGACTCTTCTGAGGCCTTGCCAGCAGCCGCCGCTGGGGCAGCTGCTGTGGCGTTGGCGGGCGAGCGCAAGCACCATACCTGAGCAACAGAGAGTCCGGGACAAAGGAGTCAGACGCAGCAGGCGAGCAGATTCTACTCAACACCAGCAAGAACCGACAAGAAGCAGACATCTTCATCCTGCAGTTCGTAGACCAGAGACAACCCAGGAACTAAGACTCGGCATGAGTAAAAGCCTGATGTCCTCACTCCTTCTCAGGGACCAGAGGAGGGAAGGCCACCCCTCCCCCACCCCAGAACCGTTGATCTCCATCTTGAATACCAACATATCTCGGAGGAGCTGCTAGCTCCAGCTCAGGCCTTGGAATAAAACGACTCATTTAGCAGGTCACAAGATCTTAATGGCAGTGTGACCTGCCAGACTCAGCTCCACCCAGGGAAAAGTCACCCAGCTCGGGCGCCAACCCGAGGAGTGGGTTTCTTCACTGGGTAATCAGAGCCAGAGGCTTCCCCTCCCTCTAGCAGCCTCGACACTCAAAAGAAAATCAGTAAACAGAAACCCTGAGAATGGCTCCAGGCTGGACTCTGTGAGGTTTTCACAAACCAGCCCCGGAAAAGCTACCAGAACCGAGCTTCATCACTGCATCCTCCTCTTTTGTGATACTCACAGCAGATCTGTCTCCCAATGAACTAGCCTGGGAGGAGGATCACCAAATTCTGGGTAAAGCAGAGCATTTTACTGCCTGTTCGAACAAACTGACTTAAGAAACTAACCAAGTCACAGGACCACAAGCAGACCACAGACTTCAAAGAGGCTGGTTATGGACACAAGGGAGATACAGGAGTTTTCCCACTCCTCCCTGCCAAAAAAAATCAAAGAAGTTTTTGTTTGTTTGTTTGTTTGATTGTTTTGGGTTTTTTTTGTTTTTTTTTTTTTCTTTTTTCTCTGCTTCTTCGTCTTCTTTTTTTTTTTTAGTTTTTATTTTTGGTACCTTATATATAAAAATTTTTTTTCTTTTCTAAAACTTTTTTCAATCTTTAATCTTTGCCTTTTTTGATAAAAAATTGTTTTCCAGAAACTTTCTTTTCCTCTTATAATTTTTATTTTGGGGATACGGGAGTGTGCATTTTTGCTTTCTTTTTTGGTCTTCTTTCTCTTTTTTTCTTTTTTAATTATCTTTTTGTTTTTTGTTTAGGTCTACTGAACTTCTCATCTTTTTATTCTTCCTTTCTTATTCTTTTCACCTTCTCCTCTCTTTCGTTCTTCTTTATGTTACTTAATTCTTGTCCTGTACATCCTCAGATAAACCCGTAGTTCACTATTAGACCCTATCCCCCATTGTGTACACACTTAACCCACAAATTTATTATTCAAGTCAAAACGTCTAAGACTTAAATTCCTTAATAGCAGTACTACCTCTTTATACCCATATAATATTTTTAGCATTTTTATTTTTAAGTTTTTCACATCTCCTTCATATCCCTCCCTTCTCTAAATAAATTCACGTTCTTATCTAAATAGATTGTTATTGATTCTACATTATTCTATTAATTTCTACCTTTCTATTTTTTCTGGTCTCTTTCCTTTTCCCGTTCCCTTTCTTTCTTTTTCTCTCTCTCTACTTTCATCCTACCCAACCTATTTCCTGCTTTGAGATTAAGACTTAGTTAACTCTCCCTGAACCTCCCCACATCAATCTATTCCTATTTTTTTACCCACATCTCTGCGTTACCCTAATAATTTCTGGTCTTCCAAATTCTACTTTGTGGTTCATAGCCCATTAATGTATAGTTGTTTGATGTTGAATAGATGTATCTGTTGAACTAGATTGTATCTTTAGACTATTATTTTAATTTTTTGCCGGTTTTGGGGCATGAACTCTAGGACTGAGCACTGTCCCTCAGCTCTTCAGCTCAAGGCTAGTGTCCTACCACTTGAGCCACAGTGCCACTTCCAGCTTTTTTGTTTTTGCTTATGTGGTGCTGAGGAATTGAAACCAGGGCCTCATGCATGCAAGGCAAGTGCTCTACCACTGAGCCAACTTCCCACCTACTGTAGACTATTGACTGTGCAAATTCAGACTTGGGTTGATGCTTGCCTAAAGATAGTGTTCTAGCACAAAACTGGAGCTATTTTCATCTCAAATGGGCAGAGTAAGCCAGAAAAACACAAGAAAAATTGCAAAACTGGGTATCTCAATTCTCAATCCCGATAATCAGGGGACAGAACAGAAAATAAATAATCCAGAGGAGAATTCCCAAATAGCTCTACAAACACTGCTGTCAAACATGATAAATCAAAAGATTGAAAGCATACAAAGTCTCTGTGTGAGCATGATAGGGAGAGAGAGGAGGCATTCCCAAAGTTTATACAGGAATATCATAAGCATGAGGAAGCTACTCAAAAGCTGATACAGGATTTGCATGAGCAGCTTGAGAATACTCAAAGAGAAAGGCAGGAATGACGTGAACAGGCTGAGAACACTCAAAGAGAACTACAGAAATGCCACCAAATCAGCCCTACAAAAGATTTTTAAAGATGTCCTACACATAGAAAACCAACAAGACCACAATAAAGGTCAAGAAACTGAACCCAAACTGAGAATCCAAGAACCATAGGAAGAACACAGTTTTTGCAACCCCCAAGAAGATGGATAACATGGCAGGAACTCTCAAATACCTCTCATTCCTTTCTCTTAACATTAACGGACTGAACTCTCCAATAATCGACGTAGACTGTCTAGTTGAATTAAAAAACATTACCCTTCTATCTGCTGCCTTCAGGAGTCACATCTTGCCCATAAAAACAAACACATTTTCAATGTTAAAGGTTGGAACAAAATCTACCAAGTAAACGGCCCCCATAAACAGGCAGTAGTTGCAATCCTAATATCAGATAAAAATACACTTCAATTAAAATTGGTGAGAAGAGATGAAGAAGGTTGGTAGATACTAATTAAGGAATCTCTCTTTGAGGAGGATATTACAATTCTAAATATCGACTTGTGAAACAATGGAGCACCCAAATTTATCAAAGAAACACTACTTTCCCTCAAATCCCATATAACTCCAAAGACATTAATTGTTGGGGATATTAACAAACCACTCTCCCCACTAGATAGATCAACTCGGCAAAAACTCAACAGAGAAACTGCAGATCTAAACAGCTGCATAGATCAACTAGATTTAACAGATATCAACCGAACATTTCACCCAGCGGCATCAGAATACTCGTTGTTCTCAGCAGCACATGGAACATTTTCTAAAATTGACCACATTTTAGGCCACAAAAAAAAAACTTGTCTAAATTCAGAAACATTGAAGTTGTACCTTGCATTCTCTCTGACAACAAGTGAATAAAATTAGAACTTAACACCAAAAGCCACCAAAGAAAGTCTGGTATCACATGGAGGCTGAACAACACACTGCTGAATCACGAGTGGGTCATGGAAGAGATTAGAAAGGAAATTCAAATGTTCATGCTATTCAACAAAAATGAACACACAAATTACCACCTCCTCTGGGACAAGGCAAAAGCGGTACTCACAGGCAAGTTTATAGCTCTGAGCTCCTACATCAACAAATTGGAGAGATCTGAAACCAAGAATTTAATGGCACATCTAAACCTCCTTGAAAAAGAGCAGCAAGATAAACCCCAATCCAGTAGATGGAAAGAAATAATCAAAATTAAATCAGAATTAAATGAATTAGAATCAAAAAAATTATAGAAAAAAACAAAAAAACAAAGAGTTGGTTCTTCGAAAAAATTAACAAAATTGACAGACCCTTAGCAAATCTTGCCAGAAAAACAAGAGAACACACCCAAATAAATAAACTCAGAGACAAGAATGGAAACATCACCACAGAAACAACCAAGATTCAAAACATTATAAGGGAATACTTCTCAAAATTTATGCTAATAAGTTTGAGAACTTGACAGAAATGGACCTTTTCCTAGCAAACATTGACATGCCAAAACTAAACCAAGATGAGTTAAACCATCTTAACATGCCCATATCAAGCATTGAAATAGAAAGAGCAATAAGAGAGCTCCCAGCTAAGAAAATCCAGGACCTGAAGGTTTTACAGCAGAATTCTACAAGGCCTTCAAAGAGCTCACACCAATACTCCTTCAACACTTCAATGAAATTGAAAGAGAAAGTTCACTACCGAACACATTCTATGAAGCCATCATAACCCTCATCCCAAAACCAGGCAGGGACTCATCAAAGAAGGAGAACTATAGACCCATTTCTTTGATGAACATTGATGCAAAACTTCTCAACAAAATTTTGCCCAATCGACTTCAATAATTCATCCAAAAAATCAGACACCATGATCAAACAGGATTCATTTCAGGGATGCAAAGCTTGTTCAATATATGCAAATCAATTAATATTATTCATCACATCAACAGGAGCAAGCATAAGAACTACATGGTTATCTCAATAGATGCAGAAAAAGCATTCAACAAGATCCAACACCCCTTTATGATGAAGGTTTTGGAAAAATTAGGAATCCATGGAACATTCCTCAATACAATAAAGGCTGTATATGACAAACCTACAGCCAGCATTATACTTAATGGTGAAAAACTAAAGCCATTTCCTCTTAACTCAGGAACAAGACAAGGATGTCCACTCTTTCCACTTCTCTTCAATCTAGTATTAGAGGGCCTAGCTATAGCAATAAGACAAGATGCAGACATAAAGGAGATCCAAAAAGGGAAATAAGAAATAAAAATCTCCCTCTTTGCAGGTGACATGATCTTGTATTTAAAGAATCCCATAGACTCCACACCCAAATTACTCAAGCTGATTCAAAACTTTGACAAAGTAGCAGGGTATAAAATTCCTCAAAAATCAATGGATTTTCTGTATGCCAACAATGAAAAAAGTGTGGCTGAAATTGGTAAAGCAACTCCATTTGTAATAGCCCCACAAAAAATAAAATACCTAGGAATTAACTTAACCAAAAAAGTGAAGGACCTCTATGATGAAAACTTTAAAATCTTGAAAAAGGAAATCAACACAGAACTTAAAAAACGGCAAAAACTCCCATGCTCCTGGAATGGAAAGATTAACATCGTGACAATGGCAATACTTCCCAAGGCTATCTACAAATTCAACGAGATACCTATCAAAATTCCAAGCTGATTCCTCAAGGAAATAGAAGAGGCAATCCAAAAATTCATATGGAACAATAAAAGACCCCGAATAACAAAAACGATCTGCAATGGAAAGAACACTGATGGAGGAATATCAATACCAAATTTCAAACTCTACTATAACGCCATAGTAATCAAAACAGCTTGGTATTGGCATGAGAACAGACCTCAGGACCAATGGAATAGAATTGAAAACCCATAAATGAACCTACAGACCTATAGCCATCTAATCTTCGACAAAGTAGCTAAAACAATAGAATGGAACAAAGACAGCCTCTTCAGTAAATGGTGCTGGCAAAATTGGTTAACTACATGCAGAACACTAAAACTAGACCCTTATATATCACACTGCACCAGAATCAACTCCAAATTGATCAAAGACCTCGAAATCAAAGCAGATACTCTGACAACATTACAGGATGCAATAGGAGAAACCCTAGGTCTCCTTGGCTCAGGCCGAAATTTTCTGAATAGAGAAATGGAAACAAAAAAAATCAAAGTAAGGTTGGACAAACGGGATTGCATAAAGTTGCAGAGCTTCTGCATGACAAAGGACATAGCTAGCAAGATCAATAGAAAGCCCACCGATTGGGAGAAAATCTTTACTAGCCATACAACGGACAAGGGTCTCATACCTAAAATATACTTGGAACTCAAAAAATTAAATCCCCCAACAACAAATTCTCAAAGAAACAACTGCCCAATAAACAAGTGGGCGAAAGATTTAAAAAGAAACTTCTCTGAAGAAGAAAGAAGGATGGCCAATAGACACATGAAGAAATGTTCAACATCCCTAGCCATAAAAGAAATGCAAATCAAAACGATATTGATATATCACCTCACGCCTGTTAGAATGGCAAAAATCAAGAACTCTAACAACAAGAGATGCTGGAGGGGATGTGGACAGAAGGTAAACTTACTTCATTGTTGGTTGGAAAGTAATCTAGTTCAACCACTTTTCAAAGCAGTATGGAGGTTCCTCAAAAGACTCCACATAGAACTCCCCTATGACCCAGCAATCCCACTTTTGGGCATTTACCCAAATGTTTACCAAAAAGACCACACTAAAGCTACAGCAGGACTATGTTTATTGCAGCAGTATTTACCATAGCTAAGATCTGGAACCAACCCAGATGCCCCTCAGTAGATGAATGGATCAAGAAAATGTGGTATATATACACAATGGAATTCTATGCCTCCATCAGAAATAATGACATTGCCCCATTTGTTAGGAAATGGAAAGACTTGGAAAAAATTATATTAAGCGAAGTAAGCCAGGCACAAAGAAGCATAGGCCCATGGTTTCCCTTATTTGCAATATCTAGTATATGTATGAGTCAAGGGGAAATTTCAGATAATGTAATGTTAGGTAAATGAACCCTTAGATATGTATTTTAATGTTTTTTCTTTCATGCATGTGTTTCTAATTCATTTATAAGATTATTTCGTTGTTGCTTTGTATGTCCCTCCCCCACAGTATAACCCCTGCTTTCACTATATTTGATGTCAGTATAACTTGTGGAGTAGATGGGGAAAAACAAGTTGTTTAAGGATGCAGGTGGACCTGTTGCAACAATGAGAAGTACATGTTGTCATGTCCAAAACGAGCTTTACAATGTCGGTGCTGAGAGGGGGGTGAGGGAGGCGGGAGAAGGATTGGGACTGGGGGGGAGGGGGGAGGATGGGAAGGGATGTGAAGGGTAAACAAAGGAGGAGACTGCAATGCTTGGTAAGAAATGTACGCATTATCCTGCCCATGTAATTGTAACCCCTCTGTACAGTATGTTCACAAATTAAATAAATAAATAAATAAATAAATAAATAAATAAATAAATAAATAAATAAATAAATAAATAAATAAATAAATTTAAAAAAAAGAAAAGCTTCTAGCCCAATGGCACCAATGGCTCAAACCCTGTAAATCCTACCTACTCAGGAGACTGAGATAGAGATCGAGAGTCAAGCCAGATCAGGAGAGGAAAGTTAGTGAGACTCTTCTTCCAGATGAACTACCAAAAACCAGAAATGCATCTGTGGCTCAAGTGTTAGAGTGGTAACCTTGAGGGAAAAAGTTAAGAGATCAGAGACCAGACCCTGAGTTCAAGCCCAGTACTGGCACAGAAAAATAAAGAAAAGCTTTCAGTAGCTCCTAGTCTACTCTGGTGAAGCCCAGAACCACTGGACGCCGGTGGCTTACACCTGTCCTCCTACCTCCTCAGGAGGCTGAGATGTGAGGATCTCAGTTCAAAGCCAGCCCAGGCAGGAAAGTCCAGGAGACTCTGATCTCGAAGGAACCTCCAGAGGACCAGACGTAGTTCTGCTGTAGCTCAAGTGGTAAGCTTAAGAGCTGGCGACAGAGCCCACACCCAGATTTCAAACCCTGTGACCAACACCTGGTCTGCTTGGACCTCACTCTGTTGCTCAAGGCAAAGTAGTTTCCAGTGGGCTCCCTGAGGGTCTCCCAATGTCTAGGCGTCCTACAAGTCTTGAGTGGAGCCTGTTTGGAGGCCATTGCCTACATAGCAGGCTACAGTACGAGAGAAGGGTCGAGACTTAGGGCACGGAGATCAGAATTGCATCTGTCATGGGTGCAATATGGATCTCAGCAGTAAATCGCTGTCTCAGACCACGATTCTGGGCCAGGAGGGGCAGGAGGAGCAAGATGTCACACCAAGTAACATCCACTCATGCCGGTATCACAAGTGTGTGAATTTGTCAGGCACACCTTGGGCAGGTGTTGAGTTGGGCTCATGAAAGGCTTGTAGGTTCAAGAATCCACAGCCAACTGGCTGCTTCTTGTAGCAGTTGCTATCCCAGGAATCCCAGGGCTTGGAGTCCTGCTTTCCTCACCATTGCTCGGGTGCAGATTAAGATCTGCAATCGTGGGCCGACTGCAAACGAGCATCCCTAGTGTCCTTCCCTTGCTCCTGTGGCCCTATGCACAGATGGAAAGGTAGGTTCTATGGAACTTACTGCCATGGCCCAGACCCCTCAGCCCAAGAAGGACTTAGGGAGAAAGCACTTGATTTGGCTTGAGAATTTACTGTGACTATGCCTCAGGACTGCCCCCAGTTCTAGCTCAGCTCAGCATTACCACCTTCCTCTGTATGTGTGTGTGTGTGTGTGTGTGTGTGTGTGTGTGTGTGTGTGTGTGTGTGTGTGTGTGTGTGGTGTGCTTGTGTGTGGATGAGAAAGCATGCATCTTGGTTCTCGGGCTTGAACTGAGGGCCCGGGCTCTGTTCCTCACTTTTTTCATTCAGGGCTAGCTCTCTACCACTTGAGCCACAGCTTTTCTTCCAGCTTTCAGTTGGTTCTTGGAGAGGAGAGTCTCACAGACGTTTCTTGCTGCGCTTCCTCTTTTTTTTCTTTCTGTTTTTTATCCCTTCCCACCCTCCCCCCTCCCCCCCAATCCCAATCCTTCTCCTTCCCCCCTTCCATCCCCACCGACGTTGTAAAGCTCGTTTTGGACATGACAACTTGTACTTCTCATTGTTGCAATAGGTCCACCTGTATCCTTAAACAACTGGTTTTTCCCCATCTCCTCCATATATTATATATCACCCTGCACCAGAATCAACTCCAAATGGATCAAAGACCTTGAACTCACAGCAGAAACTCTGAAACCATTACAGGATGGAATAGGAGAAACCCTAGGTCTCCTTGGCTCAGGCCGAAATTTTCTGAATAGAGTCCCGGAAACACAACAAATCAAAGAAAGGTTGGACAAATGGGATTGCATAAAGTTGCAGAGCTTCTGCAGGGCAAATGACATAGCTAGCAAGATCAATAGAAAGCCCACCGATTGGGAGAAGATCTTTACTAGCCATACAACGGACAAGGGTCTCATATCTAAAATATACTTGGAACTCAAACAATTAAAACCCCCAACAACAAATCCTCAAAGAAACAACTGCCCAATAAATAAGTGGGCGAAAGATTTAAAGAGAAACTTCTCTGAAGAAGAAAGAAGGATGGCCAATAGACACATGAAGAAATGTTCAACATCCCTAGCCATAAAAGAAATGCAAATCAAAACAATATTGAGATATCACCTCACTCCAGTTAGAAGGCAAAAATCAAGAACTCTAACAAGAGATTCTGGAGGGGATGTGGAGAGAAAGGAACCTTACTTCATTGTTGGTGGGAATGTAAACTTGTTCAACCACTTTGGAAAGCAGTATGGAGGTTCCTCAAAAGAGTTCACATAGAACTCCCCTATGACCCAGCAATCCCACTTTTGTGCATTTACCCAAATGTTTACCAAAAAGACCACACTAAAGCTACCAGCACAGCTATGTTTATTGCAGCATTATTTACCATAGCTAAGATCTGGAACCAACCCAGATGCCCCTCAGTAGATGAATGGATCAAGAAAATGTGGTTTATATACACAATGGAATTCTATGCCTCCATCAGAAAGAATGACATTACACCATTTGTTAGGAAATGGAAAAACTTGGACGAAAATATATTAAGTGAAGTAAGCCAGGCCCAAAGAAACATAGGTCCCATGTTTTCCCTTATTTATAATATCTAATATATGTATGAGTCAAGCGGAAATGATCAGATAATGTGATGTCAAGAAAATGAACCCTTAAATGTGTATTTTAATGTTTTTTTTCTTTCATGCATGTGTTTCTAACGCATTTATAACATTATCTCTTTGTTGCTTTGTATGTCCCTCCCCCACAGTATAACCCTTGCTTTCACTATATTTGATGTCAATATAACTTGTGGAGGAGATGGGGAAAAACCAGTTGTTTAAGGATACAGCTGCGCTTCCTCTTAATGACAATCTTCATATTTCAGACTCCTGAACAGCTAGTAATATGAGAAATGAGCTATTAGCTTTAGGCCACACTAACCCTTCTTGGATAAAAGAGACTACCTCTCTCCCAGCTGAGGACCCATCTACAGCCTACCCAGGCTTCAGACGAAACATAACCTCCTTCCCTGAGGACAAATAAATGTTTTCTCCACACTATCAGGGGCTGCTGAGAGCTGTTGTGGAGGTCAGAGATCTAGGCTAGGGCAAGTAGACAGCTGTTAGAATAGAAGAGAGTATGAAAAGGCATCCTTGCAGCTGGATGCCAGTGGCTATAATCCTGGCTACTCAAGGCTGAAACCGGAGGATCAATCAAGATTAAAAGCTAGCCTGGGCAGACTCTTATCTCCAATAAATCACCAAAAAGATGGGAAGTGGAGCTACTCTAGTTTAAGTGGTACCGCACCAACCTTGTGCAAACAAGCTAAAGGATAGCACTTAGGCTTTGATTTCAAGCCCCGGGAAACACACACACACACACACACACACACACACACACACACACACACACACACACACACACACAAACACACAAACACACAAACACACACACAAACAACCTTAGCAGGTGCCCGTGGCTCATACCAGCAAACCTAGCTACTCAACAGGCTGAGCTCTTAGGGTGGCAACTTGAAGCTAGCCCAGGCAGGAAAGTTTGTGAGACTTGTATGTCTACTAAACTAGTAAAAATGATGAAAGGTGAGCTGTGGTTCAAGTGCTAGAGTGTTAGTTTTGAGCAAAGGAAGCTTGGCACACAGTGCCAAGCTCTGAGTTCCAGCTCTAAGAAGACCACCCCCCTACCCCAATCAGGCCATAAATCCAGATTTTGGTCAGCCTAGATCTCATTTCTGATCCTGCCACTTCCACAGCACAAGTAGCTGGTGTGTGGCCAGCACTGGATTAAGAAGTGAACTTACACAAGTGGGGCATATCCAGGTCACGGCTAATGCACTGAGGTACTGGTACATACCAGTCCCTTATCCCGCAGTTCCCTGGTCCTGGAATCTAAAGTCTGTGCCTCTGTATTCTGGGGATCCGGAATTGTCTAGAAAGACCTGAGAGGCCCAGCTGGGCCCAGAAGATAGACTTGCCTGTGTTAAGGTACGTTGACTTTTCCTTGATATTGACCAACACTTCTACGCCACCTTTGCTTCACCTCCCAGATCATCCTTGCTTGGGCAGCCTTCAGTTAGCTATCAAGCTCGATCTGGCCAAAGCCACTGGAAACCACCCTTTCCCCACTCCACTACCAGCCTGCTGGGAGTAGGACATGCAGCCAGAGGAAAAGGACATGACAACGTATGACTGACTCTGCCAACCCAGAGGCAGGGGAGAACATATGCCAGCTGGCCCTGCAGATCCAGAATCCCCTGGAGGCGGCCAAAGATATGGACAGCCGGACTTGGGCCCCAAAGATAAGCTGGTATATGCAGGTCTCTGGCAATTTAGGACTCATTGTCAACCCTGATAGGGGGTTAAATGCAAGGTTGCTATTGAGGAGGAGTACCATCCGAGTTTAGGAAGAGTGGAACAGGCACCCTGGAAGTGGACAGAGAAAGATGAGGAAAACACACACACACACACGCACACACACACACACACACACACACAGGTAACACAAGGCCTCAGCAGTCCCAGATCACCTGAACATCCTAACCCCCGAAAGATGGCTCTATAGACCTCATACCAAATGTAGACAAAATTCAGAGTTTCTCATACATCTGTAATGGCACATAAATCAACATGGCACTTCCTACTGTACACACTGCTATGAAGAAAAGTCAGCCACCTTATTTTTGGTTGTTGGTCATGTGGTTTGAACGTTGTGCCTGTGTGTATTCTCTCAGCTCTTCAGCTGAAGGTGTGCACTCTACCACTGGAGCCATAGCGTCACTTCTGGTTTTCTGGTGGTTCACTAGAGATAAAGTCACCCAGACTTTCATGCCCAAGCTGGCTTTGAACTGTGATCCTCAGATCTCAGGATCCTGAGTAGTGAGGATGAAATTTGTGAGCCATGGGCAGCGCCTGGCTTCAGCCACCTTCTTAGACCCAGGAGAAACCCAATTTGTCATGCCACAAAGTACATGCAACCCTTCACTTCAGACTTTGACACCAGCATGCAAAATTATTCCTCCTTGGATGGAGAGAATAAAATTGACTCTACCCTCCCACCCCTGCTCTCATTCGCCCACTCATTGCCTAAGATAGGACACAACCTCTGGAGTTCTTGGTAAGGCAATGAACACCCTGCTGTGGCTTCACACTGGGGCAAACCTGGGAAGTTCTTAGAAATGTCTGTACACTGAGGCCAGCACCTGTTCTCCCAACCACAGCAACCGCATTCCTTCACCATCTCTTGCAAGCAAGGGGTGCGTTCTTTTTTTGATTTTTGTTTTTTTTTTTTGTTTTTTTGGTTGAGGGGCTTGAAATCAGGGCTTAGGTACTGTCCCTGATGATAATTTTTGCTCAAGGCCAGTGCTCTACCACTTGAGCCATGGTGCCACTTCTGGTTGGAGATTGGAGATGAAACTCTCATAGGACTTTCCTGCCTGGGCTGGGAAACAAGATCCTCTCGATCTCAGCCTCCCAAGTAGCCAGGATGACAGGTGTGAGCCACCAGCGAGGGACTTATGGTTTCTCATTCCTTAGAATTTCCAATTCGTTCTCCTCTAAACACTACCACCTAGACACTCCTCCCTCAGGCATGGCAAATGGAGGCTCGGAATCTGGGTAGGGCCATGGGTATTAAAGGGCCCCCTTCACATCACTACCCCCCCTCTCTAAGCTCCCATCCGCCTCCTCTGGACGGCCTGGTCTTCCGGGGCAGATCAGACCTACTAGGACTTCTTTAGCCTGCCCAGTATCCCCCCGCCCCATCCAACCATTACCTGAGAATTTCTGGGGCCAGCTGCTCCATTTCCCCATGGAAAATGTCAAGAGGGTTGCTGATAAGTGGGTCCAGGAATGCTCAGGACAGAAGGAGTGTCCAGATCCACGCTGTCAAAGAAAGAGACACAATGCATGGATTGATCAACTAAGAGATACAGGGCATAGCCATCCACCTGTCAACCAGGTCCCGTGGAGTGATGGGGTTTGACCTCTTGGCCCAGGCGCTGTCCCCAAGTTACTTTTGCTCGAGGTGAGCGCTCTTCCACCTGAGCCAAGGTGAGACATCTGGCTTTTTCTGTGTATGCGGGATTTAGGAATCAAAACCAGGGTTTCCTGAGTGCCACTCGAATCCACTACTGCTAAGACACATTCCCAACCTTGGATAGCTGTTCTTCTGTGACACCTTGGGCCTGCCTTGGCACAGTCTTGCACATATTTACTGAGTTTCTCACCATCAGCCCTGGCTGGAAATGAACACATTCTTTTATGTTGTCCTTTATCTACCGCATCTTTGCTCTCTGTGCTTCCTGTCAGATCCTCCTTCTTAAGCAATACCCACTTTCAAGTGCTGTCTCTAAGAAGCCCACTCCAAAAACCCTGGCAGAGGAGGATTACTTCCACTCTGCAAGCTGCAGGTCTTGTCATGCTCTGCCTTTCAGTTGATGTGGGTTGTGAGCGCACAAAAGGGAAGGCCTGGCTTCCACCACCCAATTTCTTTCTGAAGGCTCTGATAAATTACCCAAGGACCTGTGCTGTATTTAACTCCATGACAAGGCACTCGAGGCCCAGGCAGTTTGGGGGCAACAAATGGGGCCATTTATTTGTGTGGGCTTGAACTGAGGGTCTGGGAGCTGCCTCTCAGTTTTCCTGCTCAAGGCTGGTACTCTACCACTTGAGCCACAGATCTACTTCTGGCTATTTGGTGGTTTCATGGAGAGTGGAGTCACTGACTTTTCAGCTTAGGGATGGCTTCACTTTTTGATCCTCAGATCTCTGCCTCTCGAGTAGCCACGTTGTCAAGTGTGATCCTGAGCCAGAGGTGACAGGCACCAGGGCCTTTCTTTTGAGCTTTTGTTTATCTCATGTCAACTAGCAAGCCCTAGTTAAAATAGTCATTTAGTGGGGATCAAGTTCCTCTCCTAGGTCAGTTAATCCAAGGAGATAAAATGTCTTTGGAAAAGACTAGTCTGAGTTGGCTAGGTGAGTGTGTGTGTGTTTGAGTATGAATTTCGGGGATACCTACCATCATCTCTCTGGTGCTTCATTCTCCCAGTGGTGAGTACATCCAGGATCTACACCCTAAGGAAGGCGGGTAGAAGAGGGTACATGAGGTCACACCAAGTGTGATTATCTGAATTCTATCCTGCAACTGAAGCCGGGAGAGATAATAGAGAGAAAGAGAGGTTTAGAGGAACATCAAGGGAAGACCCTTACCTTTGGCTACAAGTACCAGAGAGAGGACTGAATCCATCCTTTTTGGAAGTAAGATTCATTTATTTTATGTTTTTGAGTCCTAGGTCTTGGATTCAGGCACTGAGCTTCTTTTATTCAAGGCTGAGGCTCTAACACATTAGCGACATCACCACATCTGGCTTTTTTGTAGGGGGAGAGGTGGTTTATGGAAGATTAGAATCTCTCAGGCTCTCCTGCCTAGGCTGGCTCTTAGTCATGACCATCAGACTTCAACTTTCCGAATAGACAGGATGACGGGTAAGAGCCACTGGCACCTGACCACCACCATCCATGTATAATCCCCTAGAGCCAGTGCCGGGCCACCTTCACTGCACCCCCCTTGTGAGTGGGAAGCAGACATGGGTGGGTTTGCTACTTCAACAGCCTACCTACCTTTGAGCACTGTTCCGGGTCAGTCTGATGGTGGCTTCTTCCTTATCCACAGCAATGACTTGGCTCTGTCACAAGAACAAATGTACCCCAGGAGATGTTAGTTCTCAGATCTTTCCTCTGCTCACTGACCCCCTCCCCATAACAACATACCTAAGCAAAGCAAAGTAGACATAGAGTGAATTCATTTTGTTATAATCAGGGTCTGGCCAGATAGGTGGAGATGAGGATCAGAGGCCCGGGATCGTGCTGTCTGGTTGGACAATGCAACACTTCCTCATCCACTTTCCTTTAACTGTCTTAGCAGAGGGTAGTGGGGAAGAACTCACCAGACAGACTGACAAGGAATAACCATAACAGTCTATCCAGGGCACAGAGTGGCTTACCTCAAGGAGCAAGTTCAACAGGCTGAGCAAGACAGTTCCTGAACCACAGCCCACCTCATGAATGAAAGGGACACCTTGAGTCCCAGCCACATAGGACCCTGGGTCACCTCCTCCAACACCCATTCAACCAGTTCCTGTGAGAGAGTGAGAGAGAGAGAAAGTCAGAATTACACATAAGCTGGGTGCCAGTAGCACAGGCCTATAATGGTAACTACACAGGAGGCTGAGATATGAGGATCATCGTTTATACCCAGCCCAGGCAAGAATGTCTGTGAGACACTTATCTCCAAAGAACCACCAGAAAACCGGAAGTGGTGCTGTGGCTCAAGTGGTAGAGAGCTAACCTTTATCTGAGGAGCTTGGAGACAGCACCCAGGTCCAGAGTTCAAGCCCCACAACTGACAATAATTGAAATTCCCACACCAAGAAGTGGATTAAATAGCACTCTTTGTCCTAGGGAGCATGGCAGAGAAGTCAGGCCAAGCTTCCTTTCAGCTGGGGGTAATGAGTACGTCACCTGGTTTCTCTGTGCCTCATTTTCTCCAGCTACAAAACTGAACAGTGAAGGATCCCCTTCCTCATTGGATAGGGTAAGGATGAAAGAAAGCCATGTTTTGTTTCATAATAGCATACCTGCAGCATGATAAATAATAGGCCCCATAAATAATAGGCTCACATAATTGCCAAGAACCATATCTGATGACCGCTCCCTCTATGCCTGGCCCTGCCCCACAGATCCCCCTGTATTGATCCCTTCTTTCCTCACAACTGTCCTGTGAGGAGACTGAGGTCACATGGTTGAGGCCCAATGCAAAGCTTCAACTGTGGTCAAGAATCAGCTGCCATGGATTAAGAGTTTGGGACAATCCATCTAAACTGATGACTGAGCATGGCACTACATGTCTAGCATCCCAACTACAGAGGACCAGGCATGGTGGCCAATTCTTGTCACAGGAGGACCGAAATCCAGCCCATCCTGAGCATATATTGAGTCCCTATTTCAGATATGACCAAGACAGAAAGACTTGGCTCCCATGGTAGAAGACCTGCCTGGAAAACCTAAGGCCTTGAGTTCAAACACTAATATACTGAAAAGAATCAGAGGCCCAGTGCCAGAGATTCATGTGTATAATCCTAGATACTCAGGAGCCTGAGATCTGAAGATCATAGGTCAATATTTAAAATAAGGTTGGCCTCTCCCATCAGATGTCATGATGAGAAGACCCAAAGTCTGACCCATGCCAATATGCTCCATACTAAGTGCTGGCCATGTTCCCTGTCCCGCTGAGGAGTCACGCCCTGTGGGCCCCACCCCCAGGTCCTCCCAATCTCCCCCTGTCACCAACCAGGCCCAAGGGAGTGAACAGTTCCAGGGCACACAAATCCCTTCATCTTATAATTTAGCCGTCCTGAGTCCCCTTCAAGCGTCTCACCCTTCCAGGCCCCCAGACCTGAGCCATATAGCCCATTCACCCTCAAAGACAGCAGTTAAAAGTTACCAAAGGCTCAGGTGCTCCTTGTTACAACCCACTTCTACACACACACACACACACACACACACACACACACACACACACACACACACACACACACACAAACCCAGCACTGGTGGCTCATGTCCGTCATCCTAGGAGGCTGACACCTGAGGATCACTGTTTAAAGCCAGCTGATTCAGGAAAGTCTGTGAGGCTCTTATCTACAGTGAACCACCAAATAGCCAGAGGTGGAGCTATGGCTCAAGTGTCAGAGCACTAGCTTTGAGCACAAAAGCTCAGGAACAGCACCTAGGCCCTGAGTTCAAGGCCCAGTTTTTCTATCTCCAAACACACACAGACGCAGACACAGACAGACAGACAGATAGACAGATAGACAGACAGACAGACAGACAGACAGACAGACAGACAGACAGACACACACACACACACACACACACACACACACACACACACACACACACACATGTGTAGCCCAAGGCTTCAGCAGTCCCTGAGAACAGAACCATGAACTCCCTCCATTAGGGTCTCTTCCCATCCCCAAGAAGGTGGCACTACCGACCTCAGACCCACTGTAGACACAACAATGAGCCCCTCACATATCTGAAATGTCTCATAACCCAGCATGGAATTTCCTACCATACACACTGCTATACAGAAAATTTAGTCACCTCTTATTTTGTTGTTGGTCATGGGGTTTGAACTCTAGGCCAGGGTACTGTCCCTCAGCTCTTCAGCTGAAGATGATCACTCCCCAATTGAGCCACAGCACTACTTCCTATTCTCTGGTGGTCCATTAGACATAGAGTCTCACAGACTTTCCTGCCCAAGTTGGCTTTGTACCGTGGTCTTTATAGCTTTATGATTAGCTAGGATGACAGTTGTGAACACCAGTGGCAGCCAGCTTCAGCCACCTTCATATACCTGAAGAAACCCAATTCATCAGGCCACAAACTTCTTGCAAACCTTCACTTCAGACTCTAACACCCAGCATCCAAATCCATCCTTCAATGGAGACAATACAGACACAAAAATCCCACCCCTGCACCCATTCTCTCAATCCCTGCCTGCCACAGGCCACATCCTCCTGAAGCTGTGGCTTCAAACTGGGGCAAACTTGGGGAATTCTTAGAAATGTCTGTAGATTGAGGCCAGCAACTGTTCTCCCAACCACGACATATGCTTGCTTCCACCCCCCCATTCCCCATCCTTTGAAGACAAAGATGTCTTACTTTCTTCCTTTTTTGCTGTTGTGGGGCTTGAACTCTGGGCCTGGGTGCTGTCCCTGATCTCTTCAGCTCAAAGCGAGAACTCAACTACTTGAGCCACAGCACCACTTCTGGTTTTCTGGCAGTTCCTTGATGACAAGAGTCTCAGGGTCTTTCCAGACCAGGCTGGCTTTGACCCATGGTCCTCATATCTCAGCTCCTGAGTACCTAAGATGACAGCCATGAGCTACTGGCATCCAGCGAAACATACTTTTCCATGCTTGTCATTCTATCCCTTCAGGAGACTGAGATCAGAGGACTGTAGTTGCATGCCACCCTTGGCAGCAAAGACCATAACTATTTATCTCCAATTAAACACATAAAAAAGTTGGAAGTGGAGCTGTGGTTCAAATGGTAGTGTGCTTGCTTTCAGCATCAAAGACAAAGGATAGGACCCAGTCCCTAGTTTCATGGTTTTTCTAGCAAAGACCCACCCAAGAAAGAGAAGCTGGTCGACACATGGGAGCTTGAAGTTAACACATAATACTCAGGACTCCCAGAACAGGCCCCATCATGCTCTGATTCTTTAGATTCTATGTCCTACATCATGACAGTCTTAGATGGGATTGACCATGCACCTAGTTAGCACATTCAAGTAGAAGCTCATACTGAGGATCCCCTGACCTTATCAAAGACTCAGGATCTCTCGCTGTACTGCCTCAATACTGGGCAGTGAGATGAGTTCTAGTTATCCAACCACAAGATGTGGGAACGAAAAGATTTCTGGGCCAAGGGTCCCTCTCTCTCGAGAAGCAGAAAAGGGCTCATCCATCCCAGGAATGCTCCTAGGTGGTGAGTATCCTCAAAGAAACAACCCTGCTCAGAGCCTAGTGCCTCTAGTTTTCCCACCAGCCTCTGCCCAACCCTTCCCCAACTTCAGTGTCCCTCTCTGAGTCCCAGATCTGCCATATAAACTAAAGGCTGAGCCAGGAAAGACACCCATCTATGCCTCTGAGAATGGCAATCACAGGGTCCTAACGCCCACTCGAGTAAGTCTTGGGGTACCACCCATCCCGACTCCTGCCTTCATTGCCTGTCTGTCCTGTGACAGTGGCATGCTTACCTCTGTCTCTGGTCGAGAAATGAGCACCGGGGATGTGATCTTCAGATTGAACCTGGAAATCCCAGTTCCCAAAGTCGTACTTCACAGGCATCCTGCGGTGTATGATAGCCAGGTGGTCAACAGGCACCAGGACCTTTAATAGCAATGTGCCTGAGTCAAAAGCTCTATCAGTGATGGTCTAGGTTGACAGGCGAGGTCCTTACACACCTGACCTGGGATCATCCTCCCTCTTCATCTTCCTTTTTATCCCTTGCTCCCCCCTCTTTACACTCCATCACCCCAACACCTCCATAGCCCTTAGACATTTCCTTCTTATCTGACCAGAAAATAAACTCCTTGAGGCCAGAGATAATTGAAACCTGGTGACCCTCCCTGAGCCCAAGGGTCTACCTGAGGCTGCTTCTCTCTGCAGTCGGGGACCAGAAGGCTCCTGGATGTCATGAGGTTGCTGAGGGGTCAGTGGCTTGGTCCTACATACTGCCTTTATGCTCTGAAACTGTCCCCACAGAGATTGTGAATGGTTGGCTCCTTTGATCCAGGGACTCCACACCAAGGCTTGCATATTCTTCCTTCTTCCTTCTTTTCTTCCTTTTCTATCTCTGTAATTCCCTCCTCTGTCTTTTTCCTTTCTTTCTCTCACTCCTGGGCCTTGAACTCAGAACCTGGGTGATGTCCCTGAGCCTTTTCCTCAAGGCCAACAGGCTACAGCTTCAGCCACACATGCACTTCTGCTGTTTCCTTTTTGTTAGTTAGTTGGAGATAAGAATCTTACAGGCTTTCCTGACCCGGCCTTAAGCCTCTATCCTCCCATCTCAGCCTCTTAGTAGCTAGGATGACAGGTGTGAAGCATCGGCATCCAGCTCAAACTCAAGATTTCTTCATGTGCTGTGGAACCAGCACTGGAATCTTTCATTGTCTATGAAGTCCCGGGAGCCTGGCTCACACTGTAACTGTGAGCATCTTCCTACAACAATACTACAGAAAAGTCCCATCTGAGACAGGTAAGAATCCTGGTGGGGGGAAGCCTGATCTAGATCTCCCACAGTTCTCTGACCTCCCTCTTCCCGCCCTCCTGGTGCCACTGCACTTAACTGTTTTGGCTCCGAGAAATGAGCCACAATGTACTCGCTGGATTCTGGGGCCTCTGGGATGCCTATCTTCTCAAAGAACTCTGTCCAGCGGCTGACCATCTCTGTGGAACTCAATTCCCCACACAGGTGTGAACGAGGTTGCCTTGAGCTGAAGGCCTGGCTGAAGTGGCCTCCTCTTCTCCCCCTGGGGCCAGCCAGGATGGTCTACCATATCCAGCCCCCAAGATTCATGTTGCAGAGAAAGGAACCTCGAAGCATCCTGGGTTTCTGAATCTCCAAGAATCCAGTGCAGGTTCTGGGAATCATCGCTGCTCACAGCTGGCTGGCTGGGGATGGTGAAGTCGCAATCTCTGCTCCCTAAGAAGTCTTCGACTGTGCTGGTCACCCTAGAGAGAGCAGGAATAGAATCAACAGCTGTCAGAGAAAGGCAGTCAAGACATGAAGCTCATAGCAGGAGACCATCTGGCTAGGGAACTCTACCTGTGCTGCTTTGAACATCATTGTTTGGTGGATGAAATGGTCCATCTAATTTGACCCATAATCCCAGGTGTTAGTGGAAATTTCCAGCTTCAAGATAAAACCCTGGAAAACATGGTATTTAATTTGTCCCAACAGAAGGGTTCCAAAGTCAGCAGTCCCCTTTTCCTTCCAGACAGCCTACAGCAGGTTACAGAAACTGGCATTCAGAGAGCCCTAGCTAACTTCTACAGCCTGATACCGAGCGGGCTCCACAAGGGGAATGCACTTGCCTACCACTGCCCAGCTGGAAACTGCCCAGGATGGAAATAGATTGGAGTCTGCAGGACCCAAGGGATGATTTACCACTGGTACAATGCCTCGGGAGGGAATACATGTCACCAGTGGGGGCCCGAAACATCCTTCCCAGATGCCCACGGACACAGTCAATACCCTGGGTAAGGTTGCCTTCTCATCCTCGGTTGTAGTGAACCATGTGCCATGTCACATCATTCGCCACTCCCTGCCTCACAGCCCCTGCCCTACTCTCCCCGCATCTAGTTCCTTGATTATGTTTGGCAGACACATTCCTAACCCTTGAATTAGCTCCAACTATACACACAAGAGCAGACTGTCTGGCTAGAAGAGTACGGCTGCATTCACACTTGCCTCTTGGCCTTCTGGCTGAAGACAGAAGGACAGGTTTCCACTCTGGTCTGCAATTCACACAGGCCTCCTAGGGGAGACCCACACAGGCCCAGCAGCTACTGTAGCCTATAGGAAAAGGTGAAGAGGTAGGAGGAAAGGAACGTCTACTGAAAATTTCCCCAAAGGAGCCATGAAACAGGGAAGGAGGAAACAAATTATGGCTGGACTCATACTTGGCATTGATGAAAAACGAAGAACCAATACCGACACACACACACACATACACATAAAACGCTTTTGCTCTTTTTAGACACAATGACTTAAATGTGTTTTCATTGTTCTCCCTGCTCTCTGAACACACACACACACACACACACACACACACACACAAACACACACATAAATCCATACCTGTGACAGAAAACTCCTCCATGTAGCACCTGCAATTTGCCAACTGATCACTCACCTGAGCACAGACAGGCAGGTATAAGGAGAAAGATGATCTCTCTCTCCTTCTCTCCCTCTCTCCCTCTCTCCCTCTGTCTCTCTCCCTCTCTGTCTCTCTTCCTCTCTCTCTCTCTCTCTCTCTCTCTCTCTCTCTCTCTCTCTCTCTCTCTCTCTCTCTCTCTCTCTCTCTCTCGCTCGCTCGCTCGCTCGCTCTCCCTCCCTCTCTATCGCTCTCTCTCTCCCTCCATCCCTCTCTCTCTCATGCATACACACACACACACACACACACACACACACACACACACACACACACACACAAACGCACACACAAATAGACTCAGCAGTGTCTCTCCTGAGTTTGTTGGTTCCTCCTCTGGGACAAGGTACAAGCTGGAGTACAGGGATTCCCTTGTCAAACTAGTGGCTCCCACCCAAAGGAGCACCACTCTAATAACGCAGAACCACTCTGCCTCTCCCTTTCTCAAGGGCCAGACCCTTTCTCTTGGGAACAACCAGCATTTACTCCCCATTCACCAAAATCTCAGGCCAGCACGCTGTGTGAAGGTGTCCTGAGATAGGTGGCTCCTCAGATCCAGGACTGAAAAAAAGCAAGGGGGTCACAGTGACCCAGAGGGGTGTCTGACATGGGGTGGGGGCAGTGTTGGGAAATGCATGGGGTCCTAAAGGCTACATACATGGACAGACTCCCTACTTCCACCCTAGATGCTCCTTGGTGACTTGGTGGATTCTTGTGAAGGACTAGGAGAACAGATCGACTGTGAGCCAGCAGATGCTGGGAGAGCTGGGAAATGTGATCAACCTGTGAGAACTGTTGACAGCTAATATGGGGGGACAGGTCAGGTATATGTGTGTCGGAGGGGGTGTGTTCTTCCCAGATATTCACCTTCTATCTGACTCCAAGTGCCCTCACATAACTAGTGGGCTTTTCTGGGACCCTCCTCAGGTGAAAGGGTGACTGAGCACAGAAGACAAGGGCTCACACAGCAAGGAGGGCCTATCTTTTGCGTCCAACACCCATCACCCTCAGCAAAGAGGAAAAGACCCAAGAAGGCAGGTTTGGAGGTGCTGCTCCCCACTCTGACTAAAGCCACCAGGTTCCCACCAGGGAGAGGAAGGGTGCAGATGCACGGCTGTGTGGCTCTCACTGCTCCAGGCCAGGAGCTCTGTGTTGACCCCTCCTCACCCATTCCTGCATCTCCCCATTTCCTGGTACACGGGTTACTAGGGATGTGGGTGGGATCCCCGGGCCAACACCCACTCCCACCCTCCAACCCTGGGGCACATTTGTAGCAGGGACATGACAGACTGTGGGGCATGGGGCACGCAATAGCAGGACAGAAGAGGGGAGGCAGGAGGGGTGGGTCCGTGTCAGCAGGATTGGGGCGTTTGGCAGGAAGGTTCCCAGGGCGCAGGCCCTTGGGGCAGCCACTCATGTGTACTACTGGGAGAAGCTGTAGGCAGCAGTCCGAGGACCTGGTGGGGGCTGCAAGCAGGCCAGGGGTGTGCCATCTCTGCTGGGAGACTTCAAGAGTCACCGTGGGTCCGAGCTGAAAACATCATATTTGAAACGCGATGCTGCAGGTAGTAGGCAGGCTCGCATCTGCGGGGACATGTCGAGGCTGCACATGGCCTCTGCACCTCCTCATTATCCAACACTGTGCCAGCCTCAGCCACCTCCACTGCCGTGCTCCCTGTGCAGGGACCTCAGACTCAGGTCTACCATGGCCACCACACCTACGAGTGGCTGCCTGTGGCAATGTGCCTGCTGCACGAGCTCTACATGCTCTGTGCTCCCCTCCAGGACCTCGCTAAGATTTTGGAGGTTGCCAGCTGATAAAGCTGCTTGACCTTGTGTGTGTGCTCACTCTTTGATCTGCTCTCTTTCTCTGCCCCCACTCCTCTCCTGGGCTGCCTTGCCCCCATGGGGTGCACCATCCCCCGCTGTGAACACAGTGTGCTCTGGGTCCTACCCCACTTCCCCTTGGCACCGCCCCCTTCCCCTTGGCCCGGTCCCCCACCCCTGCTGCATGCCCAGCCCTGACTGGGCCCTAGGGCTTCCAGTCCACGCGATTGTAGCCTCATCTCAGATCATTACTCCACCCTAACCCCAGTACCTGCCCGGGGGATCGAATCTCCCCTCAGATCCACCACTGGAGGAGACTCTCCTCCTTCCCCCTCCACTCTACACACCAAGCAGGTGTACAGTGACCCGTGTGTTTGTGTGTGTGTGTGTGTGTGTGTGTGTGTGTGTGTGTGTGTGTGTGTGTGTGTGTGTGTGATTGTTGGGGATAACTGCCTCTCCAGGACTCAGAACATAGCACCCTTTGAGATGACTCAGCACACAGCACACTTCTAAAAACAGCACAAAGCACCTGTGTATAGGACTCAGCACACAGCTCCCTTTTAATGACTCAGCATATAGTACCGTGTGTATAGGACTCAGCACACAGCACCCTTTGAATGAGGGAGTCCATAGCCAATAGTGTAAAGGATCAGCACATGGCATGCTATGAAAAACTCAAGCACAAAGCACTCTTTCCCAGGGACTTAGTACATAGCATCCTGTGTTAAGACACACACAGCTCCCTTTAAAGGACTGAGTACATTGCACCCTGTGTAAAGCACTCTGTGCTTTACAGCACCCTTCAAAAACTTAGCAGATACCACAATTTTGAAAGACTCAGCACATTACTACAGTGTGGAAGGACTCAGTACATACCACACTGTCGAAGGACTAAGCCCAGAGACAGTACAGAGCACTCTATTTTAAGGTCTTGGCACAAAGCACTTGAAAAATTCACCTCCTCCCTCACTTCTCAAGGGCTCAGCACATAACAGCACCCTTTGGAGTGAATTGGCACACTGTAACTTTTGAAGGACTCAGCATATAGAATGTTGTGTAATGGACTCAACACACAGCACATTTTGAAAAGCCCAGCATGGCCCACTCTTCTCAGGGACTCAGCACATAGCACCCTTTGGGATGACTCAGAAAACAGCACCTTTTTAAGGACTAAGCACAAAATTCCATGTGGGAAAGCCTCAGCAAACAGCACCCTGTGAACAACTCAGCACATAGCTGTAGGTCACAAGTTCAGCTGTCATTAGAATTAGGGTGTTTTCTTTTTTTTTTTTTTTATCACCATTCTTCAGAAACACTTTACAAATCCTACAAGTTTACTTTAGCCAACCTGTGTTTTATGGGGGAGGGTTAGCTGGGGGTCTTGAACTCAAAGCTTGGGGTCCCTGTCCCTGAGCTCTTTGGTTCAATGCTAGAGCTCTAGCACTTTGACCCACAGCTCCAATTTTGTTTTTGGGGGGTTGTTCTTTGACAGGTCTTATGGTGATCAGGAAGGCCGAGTTGGGGTGTCTGTGGGCAAAGGCTCTTAACTTGGCCAGGAGCTGACCTCTCCCTTCCTTCTGCCCTTGGAGCCGGGCCTCCTGGAGCTCTCTTGGCCTAGGGTGGAACAGACCTGCTCTGGCATCAGTACCCAGGGTGAGCAAAAGTCAGCTTGGCCCTGGTTACTTCCCCCAATTGAACTCTAGATGAGGATGGCACAGTCTCTCATGTTCCATGTCTGGCTAGCAGGGGGCAGGAGTTGCCCACCATAGGGATTGTACCTGTGAGTTCTGTTTACTCTTGTTTACCTGGGGCCCCATCATGCTTCCAAGCCACCCTGGACAGGAAAGTCCTTGAGACTCTTACCTACAATTAACCATCAAAAAGCAAGTGGGACTGTGGCTCAAGTGGCAGAGCACTAGGATTTACCAAGAAAACTCAGGGATAGAGCCTAGGCCCTGAGTTCTCACACAGACACAGACACAGACACAGACACACACAGACACAGACACAGACACACACACACACACACACACACACACACACACACACACACACACGCACACACACACATACACACACACACCACATGCATGCAAAATCAGAGATTTCTACACTGCAATCTTCAGGTATTCTCTACCTATTCCCCACTAAGCCTGGTGGCTGTTGGCCTAGGTGTTTGATGCACACAACACCATCTGGCGTCTTTAATTGTGGAGAACAGAATGGCTAGAAGGTCAGTTTTCCTCCATCACAGCTCCTTATTTGGGTCATGGTCTATCCAGGCCCTTTGGGACTCTTTTTACAGACTCGACAAGATGCCTTCAAAAGGCATCACAAGCTGGGCACTGGAGGCTCATACCTGTCATCCTAGATACTCAGGAAGCTGAAATCTGGAGGATCATGGTGCCAAGTCAGCTTGGGCAGGAAAGTATGTGAGACTCTTATCTTCGATGAACCCTCAGAAAACACTCAACTGGTAGAGAGCCAGCCTTAACCAAAAAGAGCTCAGGGACAGAGGCAAGGCCCTGAGTTCAAACCCCACGACTGGAAGAAAAAATCTTTGTTGGAGGCTTTTCTTCCCTTTGAAAACAATTTATTGTTTGAGATAAGCATAACATGGGTCTCTTCCCTGGCCACCAATGGGCTATTAGATGTCCCTTGAATTTGGGCCACTTCCCGGCATCCTCTGCCCTACCTGACCTGCAGTTTACATTTCCCATCACCCGGCAGATGGAGGCCTGACAGAAGGCTGCCTGGCCACCTATTTCTGGTGGCTGCCGTGGCTTTTGAGAATCATTATGTCACATAGAGAGTCATAATCCACATCGGTCTACAGAGAAAAGAAAGCGAGCACTCCTTGACCAAGCCTGCCAGCTGTAAGCAGCTCTGGATGTAGGACATCTGCTGCAGGATGTGCTGCATAGGGGAGTCATCTACAGAGCCGTGAACCAAGACCTCTCCTCTGGCAGTTTCCAAGCTGTCTTGAAGTTGCAATTTTTCAAAACCTTTCTGCTCCTCCCTCATTTTGCCCACCCCAGAGCCTGAGGCATCTGAAGCACCTGCGGTGGTGGGGGCTCATCCTGTGCTGGCATCTGGAGCCCTCTATCCACTCCTTCCCCTGAAAGAAGGGACAGCAGCTCCCCCAGCTCTCTTTTCTCCAACTTCTCCTGGGAGAGCCAGCACATGCGCTTGACTTTCTCCCAACACAGTTCATCCAGGATGAACATCTGCTCTTTACATGCCATGAGGGACTCCAAGACAGTGCAGATGTGTGCCAACAGCTGGCTGCATCAATGCTGGTGCTCATCCTCTGGACTATGGAAGTCCAGGTCATCATGCAGGTCATGGATGAAGCAGATTTTGTTCTAGGATGCCCAAATATCCCACTTCCCATCCCCACGCCTGCTCTGGTGGCAGTTCATGGGGTGGGAGGCCTGTGGCTCCAGCTCTGTTTGCCAGTGAGCTGCTGTGTGTGCCGGGCACCTTCAAAGGGGTCACCACTCCTGCAGCGGGAGTTTCCCCCTGTGGATCTCAGCCTCTGAGAGTGTTCGCAGAACCACATCCCTCTAGGTCTGGGGCACCTCTCCATCTCTGAGATGCTCAATTTGTGGAGGCGTCACCTCCTCAACTTTTGATTCTCCAGGTTTTACAACCTAAGTTATCGTGCAGGACAATGGCTTCCCCAATATCCAGCCATTAAAAAAAAATAGCCCCCTGGTTTGCAATTGTACCATTTTTTCTGCAAGGCCTGGAATTTGAACTCAAGGTCTGGGTAAATATGCAGCACTGTGAGAGAAGGGAATCTGACCATGCTTGAAGACAAGAAAGTCAGGCCTGTTCCCGAGGCCTGAATTCAAGCTTCAGGCTGGGAAAACATACCCTTTACATCCATTTTAAACATATGATTTATACTTCCATGCAGATATTCAGTCCATATTGTGTTTGGTGTAGTTATTCATTTTATTTCTGGTTTTATTCATTTATTTACCATTTATTTTATTGACTCTGATGACACCGCTACCATTTATTACATTGTTTACATCCTATCACACAGCATCCAGATTTGTAGATATGATATCCATCATGCCTGACACTCAGGACTCTCCGAGAAAAGGAAAACATGTGTCACACTCGTCTTCTTACTCCAAGATTAAATTTTTGGCAGTGCTCGGATCTGAAGTCAGGACCTATCAGGCCCAATTCATGAATGGATGAGTGTGAGCACAGCAACCTCTAGCCAATGAAGCTATCAGATGGTTCCCAAGTGCTGAGATCCAGCCCCAGTTTTGGCCAAAACAGTGATACATGGATAAAGAGATGATGGTATACAAATAAATACATATTGGAAAGGGGAACCAGATCTGTCTGTTTATGATTGAATGAAACCTACTATGATGTTCCTACCAACTCTTAGGCATTTATTATACTGCCATTGAAGTAATATTATTCTTTTCATGTTCAATAAAATATTAATTAAGATCAATCTGCATGATAGGATTATTGCATCCACTTTTAGACTAGACTGAAGCATGAAGTAATCTTTCAATAGGTATTCCTATGCACAGGAATGAGTCTCTTGTAATATCCTTCCATTGGTAGATGTCAGGACCTGGATTTGAAACCAGGGCCTATGTTGACAGGTAAGCCTATGGATTCCCTGATAGCCCACCAGCCTTCAGCAATGGCTGGTCAGGTCCAATTGCAGCTGTGTCATTCAGACCCAGGATGGTCACCTTGCAAAGAAAAAACTGTAAACCCCCAGCCCTCTGCAACTCACCACTCTTTGTGGTATCCTACTTTTTTTTCTTCGTGCAAGCCCTCTGGGCCTAAGAGCCCAAGATCGGCTATAGGTCCAAAGGTTGTACCCCAGCCTAGAGCGATCGAAGCTGAGGCAGAGTTGCACGACCTGAGTTCAATCCCCATGTTGGCAAAATAAAGAATAAATTCAAAAATTAATTAATCATTTAACTAAAATAAAAAACAAAGCTCCCTGGTTTGGAATTTCTACCATTTTTCTTTCCTAGCCTTGGATTTGAACTCAGGGTCTTGGTAAATGTGTCGCAGTGTGAGGGAAAGTGCAGAATTGCCACTACTTGAGATCAAACCCTGTGCAAAGCCAAAAATAAAAAATTGTCACTGAGATCGGCAGGGGGAGTAGATGTGGAGATTGGAGGGAAGGGATGTTATGGGGAAAACAAAGGAAGAGGCAACAATGTTCAATAGGAAATATACTCATTACCTTGCTCTTTTAACTGTAACCCATCTGTATAATATTTTTACAATAAAAAATGAAAAAAGTCATGCTCAGAGAAGCATTTTGGGGGTAAGGGAAAAATGTCTGAATAGATGTACAAAATTCTACACTGCTATTTTTTAATGTTCAGTATGGAACTAAATAGGCATAACTGCTTGATTTAAAAAAAAAATTAAGTCACTGTCTTGGAACTGGGGGCAGTATTTCCATCATTGCTGGGATTTGATCTCACATTCCAGGTAACTCTTTTGCACTATGGATGAACGCAAAGCTCACTGTCCTGGAGGAAAAGAAATTCAGGCTAGAGTTCTGAATGAAGGATCTGCAATGGAAAAAATATTTCTATATATGTGTAATATATGATATATTTACATATGTATGTATATTACATATTATGATTTTTATTGATTTTTGTGTATATTTTATCTTATACATTTTATAGTTTATTGTATTTAGAATTATTATACACATAATATTTATTATGTTTTGTACATCTATTATAAAATTATACAAAATAATTTAGGTCATTGACTCGTTTTTCATTAATACTTTATTAAGTGTTGAAACATCATACATAATTAAATGGAGGCATTAGTCACAGTCATCACATGTTTAGAGTCTCTCCCAAATGTGAGTTTTGCCTTATTTATCTTTTGACAACTTCCTCAGGGATTTCTTTAGATGATTTATACTCAGAAGCCTTTTCTTAAGGATAGGCAAGTTGTGGGATAAAATTGTAAGGGTGGGGGTGGGAATGTGGCTTAGTAGTATAGAGCTTGCTCAACATGTATGAATGCCAGGGTTTGAATCCTCAGTGCCACATACTCAGAAAAACCTAGAAGCTGTGGATTGGCTCAAGTGGTGGAGTGCTAGAATTGAGAAAAAGAAGCTCAGAGACAGTACCCAGGCCCTTAGAACAAGCCCCAGGACTGTGTGAAACAATAGGCCAGATGCCAGTGGCTCACAACTGGAAACCTAGCTTCTCAGGAGGCTGAGATCTGAAGACCACAGTTCAAATACAGCCTAGGAAAGGAAAGCCTGTTAGACTCTTATCTCCAATGAACCACAAAAAGACCACATGTGGCACTTTGACTCAAGTGGTAGAGTGTTCACCTTGAGCTGAAGGGCTCAGGGACATTGCCCAGGTTTGAGTTTGAGACACACAACTGGAAAAAAGTGTCAGTCAATCAAATTACTTTTCCTATTTGCTGATTAGCAGAACATTCTCTGGAAATGAACGCTGAGGTACACCAGAATTGGAGTCAGAGCTCAAGGTTCAAGTGTAGTACATCCATATGCCCAGCCTCTTAGACTCTAGCATTACAACATTGTGTCATACAGGGTTCTGAAAGGTCCATTGTTGAAAGACTTAATATGCTCCCAAAGCCCTTTGTGATGAACAGTTGACTTGTATTGTCAATGTCATTACAGTTATGAACCTAGCACAGCACCAGAACCTCACACCTGTCATCCTACCTCAGGAGGCTGAGGTCTCAAGATCACAGGGTGAAGCCAGCCAATGCAGGAAAGTCTATGACACTCTTACTTCCACTGCTGACATGTCAGAAGTTCAAGAGTTTCCTGTATTTTCCTTTGTGATAAGTTGCTTGCACTCTAAATGTTCTTAGATTTCTCCAGATATAGAAGCAGCAAAGAAACATTATTGACCAATCCTGGGTTCAAATGAAGTTCTCAGGGTCTAAGCCTTAGCCTTGTTAGCAGGATGAACTCCAGGGTAACATTGTATTTGAACGCAGAAAACAGTTACGAAAGCCCTTCTTTCCTCCTGACATCCAAAACCAGATTCATCTATCATCTTTCTATGTATATATCTATGTATCTACGTATCTACGTATCTATGTTTCTATGTATCTATGTATCTACGTACCTAGCTACATACCCAAATACCTAGCTATCTCTTTGCCAGTTCTTGGTTGAACACAAGGCCAGGGCACTCTCTGTCGCTCTCTATTACTTGAGCCACAGAAAAATTCTGGCTTTTCTGTGTATGTGCTACTGAGGAATCGAACCCAAGGCTTCTTGCATGTAGGCAAGAACTCTCTCAGTTATCCACATTACCAGCCCCCTCATCTTTTTTTTAAATGGTAATTTTTACATAAGTATGCTACCATTTTATGTTCCCAAGCTACATTTTCTGAGTATCGGTTACTTCTAAGAAACCTCATCTTCTCTTTCCCTGCCTGGTTTGTGCTGTTTCTGCATTGGCCTCATTATAAAATGTGAATAAAGGCTGCTGAGGGTGATCTGCTTTAGCTGGATGGCTGCACAGATTGTTCTGCATGTCTGTTTGTTGTCAGTTCCAGACCTTGAACTCAGGATCTGGGCACAGTCGATGAGCTGCTTTTGCTTAAGGCTAGCTCTCTACAACTGGAGCCATACGGCCATACTTCTGGCTTGTTGGCACTGAAGTAGGAAAGGGGGCTCAAGAACTTTTCTTCCTAGGGTGACTTTGACAATGATCCTCCTATCACAGCCTTGTAAGTATCAAGGAGGAATGCTGAGAGCCACTTGTGCCTGCCTAATCACTGGTGTTGATGATGTTCTTGGACAGACAGGTGAGTTCCCTATCCTCAGGTTTAAGTGGTGGGAGCTGGAGCCCATAGTTCGAATCCTGATCCTGCCACCTTAAAATGGCAGGAGATCCTAAGTAACTCATTCCAATCCATATGAATACCAATGGAATGTGATGTTTGTCATGATTGAATGGGCAATCCTTGAATCATTCTAGGATAAAATCATACACAATTATATTATAGGACACTGATCTATTTTAATTAATACTTTATGAAGGATTTAAACAATCACATTCATTAAATGGAGGCAGAATGAAATACCTAAGAACTGGGCATCACATAGTATAGAGATGCCATTTTTTCTTCCAGGACTTTCTTTAGTTAATCAGCATATACCATTTTCGGAATGTAGTTTAGTATATGAAACTAGGATATATTATACCTGACCAGAAAATCAATTATTCAAACTTTTTTTTATCAGAAATGCTTATAGCGAATTGTAGAGGTAAATTCAAATTATGTATATTTGAAGGCAATGCTTGGTTAGTCCTCTTTTCACATTCCCCATTCCCTTCATGAGAATAATACACATTTTAAGGAAATACTTAGAATGTTTTGGACAGATAGGTTGATTTTAAACCAATGAGGTAATCTATGATGCATAATGTTACTTTATATCTAGAAAATCTAAATTCTTACTTTATCATTTTCCTTAGGCTTTATATTCAGATTTAATCTCTGAGGGTGACAAAGATTTAAACAATTTTTAACAGCGGCTAAATTTATGTTGAGGAATTTAGGTACAATGATACTCATGCAGACAGGCCTCATCAATCATGAGACCCTGATATCCAAATGTTAACCAATGCTTATTGTTGTCATGCTTAAGGGATTTAGTGTATTATAAACAGTGGCTATTAGAATTTTTTTTGTAATCAACATCATTTCATGGGTTAGGAACTACAGTGAAACATTACACTCAGAACAAAATTTAAGGAGGCATCCAAAATTAGTTACCAAGATTTACATCATTTAACACAGTGTTTTTTTAAAAAGCAAGCTAAAGGAAATAATTAATGAAAAAAATCAACATTTACAATAAATACAGAATCAGTATCACTGATTTTTCTTTTTCATTGTGAAAATACTATACAGAGGGGTTACAATTACATAGGTAAATAATGAGTACATTTCTTATCAAACATTGTAGCCTCCTCCTTTGTTTTCCCTTCCTATCCCTTCCCATTCTCCTCCTGCATCCCCATCTTCCCCCGCCCCCACCAAAGTTGTAAAGTTCATTTTCGACATAACGACTTGTACATCTCATTGTTGAAATGGATCCACCTCTATCCCTATTTAAACGATTTGTTTTTTCCCTTCCCCTCCACAAATTATACCGACATCAAATACTGTGAAAGCACAGGTTATACAGTGAGGGAGGGACATACAAAGCAACAGAGAAATCATCTTATAAATGTGTTAGAAACAATTGCATTAAAGAAAAAAAAACATTTGAATATATATCTTAGGGGTCATTTCCCTAACATCGACTTATATGACCTTTTCTGCTTGACTCAGATATATTCTAGTTATTGCAAATAAGGGAAACTATAGGACATATGTTTCTTTGAGCCTGGCTTACTTCACTTAATATCACTTTTTCAAGTTTTTCCATTTCCTAACAAATGGGGCAATGTCATTCTTTCTGATGGAGGCATAGAATTTCATTGTGTATATATACCACATTTTCATGATACATTCATCTACTGAGGGACATCTGGGTTGGTTCCATATCCTAGCTAAGGTAATTAAGGCTGCAATGAACATAGTCATGTTGGTAGCTTTAGTGTGGTCTTGTCTGTGAACATTTGGGTAAATGCCCAAAAGTGGGATTGCTGGGTTATAGGCGAGGTCCATGTGGAGTTTTTGAGGACCCTCCATACTGCTTTCCAAAGTGGTTGAACAAGTTTACACTCCCACCAACAATGCATTAAGTTTCCCTTGTGTCCACATCCCGTCCAGCATCTCTTGTTACTAGAGTTCTTGATTATAGCCATTCTAATTGGGGTAAAATGGTATCTCAATTTTACCCCAGTTGCAATACGGCTTACATGATGACTTTTCTGGTTATATGTTTAGTTAGGTCTTGATATTTGGTTGGGGAAGTTATGTTCTTTCATATATTTATTTGTCAGATCAAAGAGGAAATGAATTCCTTGCCAGAGTCAGCATTCTGCTACTTTGCCGAAGTTTCAAATAAGCTTGAGTAACTTGCATCTTTTTCTGGATCTAACTAAATAGTTGTGCAATTTTTTCAGTGCTAGAAAGATTTTGACCACCATTTATTAAACTAGAATTTTCCAGTAACTACTTCTCTCTTTTCATGAGATTTTTTTAATTCATTTATATCATGTGTTGAAGTTTTCCTTTATATAACCCACATTCAGTCTTCTACAATGTGTAATTTGGATTAGTTTAAAATTATGTAGACTCATGTACACTGTTCAGATTGTGTGAGTTGCACATTTTTTCTTGTTAAAGCAGTAGGAATTAGTTTTCAATATGGATATTATTGGACCTATTCATAGCATTTCACAATTTTTAAAGTATGTCATGATTTCGTTATTTTATTCTTTTAAATATGTGCAGATCTCACTCCACATATAGTGACATTTGTTTTAAACAATTTTATCCATTTAAGGGATTTGCTATATTAGGTTCATCTAGATTAATTTAATTACAAATTAAAACAACCGTATTTCGGAGACACAGTTATCTTTATTGCTCTACTCCAAGTTAACATGTATTTGAGTTATTTGTGCTTTCCAAAAAAAACTGACACAACAGGGTTTTGTTCCTGGGGGAGTTCTACTTTGTTGGTTCTTTTTCCAGTTGTGGTGACTTCAACATATGTGTGCATTTTATTTCAATTGTTTTGTGTCTATATTTTGTTTTATATAACAGAAAGTACAAAAAGAATCAGTGATTGAGAACTTTTCCAAATAGAATTCTAAGAGAGACACTTGAAGCTTTGTGACAACTGGGAATTGGCAGGTCATCAAAGAGGAAGGGTTAGCAGAATAACAGACACAATGTTTGACATGATTTTAATTTTTCCTCCTTTTGCCTCACTATTTCTAATAGTATTACTTCAAAATCTTTAGTGGAAAGAAAATAATTTTGTCTGTATGAACTCAGAATTTTTGTTTCAGTTGGGACACACTACACATTCATATGTCATTTTAACTTTAAAATATTCTTTCCTTCGTTTAAAATCACAGATGTGAATTTATAATGCTAAAATAGCATCTACTAATTCATATGAAATGGGTCACTTCACATTATATGTAATATAGACTCTAACAATAATAGTGAGTAATATAGTATGTGATAATTGACTTTGTGGAAAGTCAATTACATTGGATTTTTGTAAGATACTTAGTAATAATGAAACTTATATTTGATTCTATTAAAAAACTCACAGTTACATCTAAACTAATGCTGAAAAAGTAAGACTGTTTCTTGGAAAAAGCCAGAAGTATCAATAAGCTTGCTTTTTTAAAATTGTCTTCGATCTGGGCTTTGTTGACTCATGCCTATATTCCTAGCTATCCAAAAGTCTGAGATCTGAGGATAGTGGTTCAAAGCCTGTGCAGAAAAGTCTGTGAGACTCTTATCTCCAATATAACTCTTGAAAACTAGAAATGGCACTGTGGCTCAAGTGGTATAGTGGTATCCTTTAGCTGAAGAGCTGAGGGACAGTGCCAAGGCTCGGAGTTCAAGCCCCATGACCGACAAAAAATTGACATGTATTTTTACTTTATTATTTCATGATTTTTATTGTAAAAATACATACAGAGGGTTGACAATTATATGATTACTGTAATGAGTACATTTCTTGTCAATCATCGTTGCCTCCTCCTTTGTTTCCCCTTCCCATCCATTCCCATCTTCCCCTCTGCACCCCACCCCCACTCCACACCAAAGTTATAAGGATTGGTTATCAACATAACGACTTGTACATGTCATTGTTGCAATGGGTCATCCTGTATCCCAATTGGTTTTTCCCTTCCCCTCCCCAAATTATACCAACGTCAAATATACTGAAAACATGGGGTATACCGTGGAGTAGGAACATTCAAAGCAACAGAGAAATCATCTTTTAGGTATGCTAGAAACCATAGCAAGAAAGAAAAACAATTTGAGTACTTACCATGGGGTTCATTTCGCCTAACATCAACGTATGTGACCGTTTCTGCTTGTCTCAGACATAAATTAGTTATTGCAAATAAGGGAAACTATGGGATCTAAATTTCTTTGTGCCTGGCTTACTTCATTTAATTTAATTTTTTCCAAGTCTTTCCATTTCCTAACAAATGTGGCAATTTCATTCTTTCTGATGGAGGCATAGAATTTCATTGTTTATATATACCATATTTTCTTGATCCATTCATCTACTGAGGGGCATCGGGGTTGGTTCCATATCTTAGCTATGGTAAATAATGCTGCAATGAACAGAGTTGTGCTGGTAGCTTTAGTATGTTCTTGTTTTTGATTGCTTGGGTAAATGCCCAAAACTGGGATTGCTGGGTCATCAAGGAGCTCTATGTGGAGTCTTTTGAGGAAACTCCATACTACTTTCCAAAGTGGTTGAACAAGTTTACAATCTCACGAACATCCCATCCAGCATCTGGTGTTATTAGAGTTCTTGATTATAGCCATTCTAACTGGAGTGATGTTATATTTCAGTGTTGTTTAGATTTGCATTTCTTTTATGGCTAGGGAGGTTGAGCATTTCTTCATGTGTCTATTGGCGATCCTACTTTCCTGTTCGGCGAAGATTCTCTGTAAGTCTTTAGCCCACTTATTTATTGGGCAGTATTTTCTTTGAGGATTTGTTGTTGGGGGATTTAATTTTTTGAGTTCCATGTATATTTTAGATATGAGACCCTTGTCCCTTTTATGGCTAGTGAAGATCTTCTCCTAATACGTGGGATTTCTATTGATCTTGTGAGCTTTGTCCTTTGCCATGCAGAAGCTCTGCAATTCATGCAATCCCATTTCTCCAAACTTTCTTTGATTTGTTGTGTTCATGGGTCTCTATTAAGAAAATTTAGTACTGTTCCAAGGATACCTAGAGTATCTCCTATTTTGTCCTGTAATGTTTTTAGTGTGTCTGCTTTGACTCCGAGGTCTTTGATCCATTTGAAATTGATTCTGATGCAGGGTGATATATATAAGGATCTAGCTTTAGTTTTCTACAAATGATTAACCAACTTTGCAAACATTATTTACTGAAGAGGCTGTCTTTCTTCCATTCTATTTTTTAGCTCCCTTCTCGAATATTAGGTGGCTATAGGTATGTGTGTTCATTTTCTGGGTTTTCAATTCTATTCCATTGGTACTGAGGTCTGTTTTTGTGCAAGTGCCAAGCTGTTTTGATTACTATGGTTTTGTAGTACAGTTTGAAATTTGGTTTTGATATTCCTTCAGCACTGTTGTTTCTGTTGAGGATTGCTTTTGCTATTCGGGTTCCTTTATTGTTCCATATGGATTTTTGGATTGCCTGTTCTATTTCCTTGAAGAATGAGGTTGGAATATGGAGAGGTATCACATTAATTGGTAGATAGCCTTGGGAAGTATTACCATTTTCATGATGTTGATCCTTCTAATCCAGGAGCATGGGTGTTTTTGCCACTTTCTAAGTTCTGTTTTGATTTCCTTTTTCAGGTTTTTAAGGTTTTCGTCAAAAAGGTCCTTCACTTCTTTGATTAAGTTAATTCCTAGGTATTTTATTTTTGTTGGGTATTATGAATGGAGTTGCTTTCCTAATTTCAGCCACGCTATTCTCATTGTTGGCATACAGAAAAGTCATTGATTTCTGAGAGTTAATTTTATACCCTGCTACTTTGCCAAAGTTTTGAATCAGCATGAGTAATTTCTGAGTGGTTCCGTGGGATTCTTTAAATGCAGGACCATGTCATCTCGAAGAGGGAGAATTTTACTTCATCTTTCCCTATTTGGATCCCATTTTTATTAGCATCTTATTGCTGTAGATAGTCATTATAATACTAGATTGATAAGAAGTGGACAGAGTGGACATCCTTGTCTCCTTCCTGAGTTAAGAGAAAATGGATTTAGTTTTTCATCATTAAGTATAATGCTGGCTGTAGGTTTGTCCTATACAGCCTTTATTGTATTGAGGAATGTTCTCTGGATTCATAGTTTTTCCAGAGCCTTCTTTATAAACGGGTGTTGGATCTTGTCTAATGCTTTTTCTGCATCTATTGAGATAACCATGTGGTTCTTATCCTTGCTCTTGTTGATGTAGTGAGTTACATTAATTGATTTGCATATATTTAACCAGCTTTGCATCACTGAAGTAAATACTGATTGATCGTTGTGTATGATTTTTTGGATGAAATATTGAAGTCGATTGGACAAAATTTTGTTAAGGTGTTTTACATCAATGTTCATCAAAAAATGGGTTTATAGTTCTCTTTCTTTGATGAGTCCCTGCCTGGCTTTGGGATGAAGATTATGATGGCTTCATAGAAAGAATTCTGTATTGAACTTTCTCTGTCAATTTCATTGAAGAGTTTTTGGAGAATTGGTGTGAGCTCTGCTTTGAAGGCCTTGTAGAATACCTATGTAAATCCATCTGGTCCTGGGCTTATCTTAGATGGGAAGTTTGTTATTGCTCTTTCTATTCTATGCTTGATATGGTCATGTTACTTGATTTATCTTATCTTGGTTGAGTTTCTGCAAGTCAATATTAGCTAGGAAAATGTCCATTTCTGCCAGGTTCTCAAACTTATTAGCATAATGGTTTGAGAAGTATTCCCTTATACTGTTCTGAATATTGGTTGTTTCTGTGGTGATGTTTCCATTCTCATCTTTGAGCTTATCTGGGTCTCTTGTCTTCTTTGTCTGGTAAGAATTGCTAAGGGTCTATCAATATTGTTAAATTTTTCGAAGAACCAATTATTTGTTTTGTTGATTCTTTATATGGTGTTTTTGGATTCTAATTCATTTCATTCTGATTTAATTTTAATTATTTCTTTCCATTTCTTGGATTGGGGTTTATCTTGCTGCTCTTTTTAAGGAGGTTCAGATGTCTTATTAAATTGTTGGTTTCAGATCTCTCTAATTTATTGATATAGGAACTCACAGCTATAAATTTGCTTCTCTGTACTGCCTATTCTGTGTCCCAGAGGAGCTTGTAATTTGTGTGTTCATTTTTGTTGAATATCATGAACATTTGTATTTCCTTTCTAATCTCTTCCATGATCCATTGGTGATTCAACAGTTTGTTGTTCAACCTATATGTGTACAGGACTTCATTTGTAGCTTTTGGTGTTGAGTTGTAATTTTATTTCCTTGAATGCAGTTTCTCGCGCTTTACTGTGGTCTTGTTGGTTTTCTATGTGTAGGACATCTTTAAGTATCTTTTGTACAGCTGGTTTGGTGGAGATATCTTGCTTCAATTTTTCTTTGCAATGGACTGTTTTTATTTGACCTTTGGTTATGAAGGAGGGTTTAGCTGGGATCAGTATTCTTGGCTGATACTTATTTATCTTTACGGCATGGCATACATGATGCCAGGCTCTTGCTTTATTCATCTCTGCTGAGAAATCTGAGGTTATTCTACTTGTTTTTCCTTTAGAGGCGATTGATCTGTTCTCCTTGACAGCTTTAAGGATCCTTTCCTTGGTCTGAATTGATCCTGTGCAGATTACAATGTGATGGTGGGATGTTCTGTTCTGGGCTGGTCTATAGGGGGTTCTAATATCTTCTTGTATCTGAATAGGCCTTTCTTTGCCTGTTTGGGAAGTTCTCTGCTAGGATTCTGTTAAGTAAATTTCCTAGACCATTAACTTCTGTCTCTAGGTGATCCTTTATACCCAGTATCCTTACATTTGCCTTCTGATGGTGTCTTCCAAATATTGAAAAGATCATATTTCTAGGATTTGTCTTGGATAATTGTATGTTCTTTCTCTACAATATCCAGGCTGTCTTCAATCCCCAAGATTCGATCTTCTGCATGGTCTAACTTACTGTCAAGTCTTTCTACTTTGTTTTTTTATTTCTCTTCCTTCTAATTGGTCAGCTTTGATGGCTCCAAATTCTTTGTTGGAGACTTGTTTTACATATTGTTTCAACTTTAATTCCTTAGTTTGGTGTTCAGTGTTTATTCTCAAATCACTTAGTTGATTGGTGATGATTTCCTTGGACTCCAATTCCTTCTGTTGGGCTCCATTCATCATTCCTTTTGTGGTCTCTCTGAACTGTTTCAGCTGTCTGTTTATAGATTCCATGAATGCATGTATTGATTTCATCTATTCTCATCCCACTCTCTCAATTCCTGTATTATACTTTGATAAGTTTCCTCACATTTACACAATTCCTATAATTCTCCATAATTGTTTTCAGACTTCTAATGTTATCCCTGTATTTCTCTTTGACTGTTCTCAGCCTGCTTATGCAATTCCTGTTTTAATCTTTAAGTAGCTTCCTAATGCTCACAAGATTATGTATTAATTTTTGTTTGCCTCCTCTCGCTCCCTATCATACTCACATTGAGTCCTTAGCAAGTTTTCAATCATTTCATTCACCATGTTTACCAGCAGTTTTTGTAGAACTTTTGATAACTCTCCTCTGGATTATTCATTAACTATTCTGTCACCTGGTTATCATGAATGGGAGTTCGGACACGTGGACTTGCCATTTTTCTTGTGTTCTTCCAGCTTATTCTGCCAATTTGGTATGAAAATAACACTAATTTTGTGCTAGAATACTATTTTAAGGCAAGCATCAACCAGAGTCCTGTAGTCGCACAATCAAAATGGCTTCAAATACAATATAGTTCAACAGATACAATCTATTCAACATCAAACAACCATGGATTAATAAGTTACAAACAGCAAAGAAGGATTTGGCAAACCAGAAATTATTAGCTTTAGGTAGAAATGTGGGGGAAAATAGGACTAGATGGATGTGGACAGATTAAAGGAGAGTTAATAAAACCAAGTCCTAATCTCTGAGAGGGAAATGGATTGGGCAGAATGATTGGAGAAATATTTTAAAGAAAAAATGGAAAAACTAAAATTTAAATTTAAGAAGTAAAACACTTACAATTTATGTAAGTTTCAAGAAATGATATTGAGAGAAGAAAAGAATAGGATGAGAAGAAGGGAGGACAGCAAGTTGATATGAAAAACTAAAAAATAAAAAATAATAAATTGGTTGCCAGAAAATTATGTAGGTATAAAGAGATAAGACTGCTCATAAAGAATTTAAGCCTAAGAGGTTGTGAATTGAGTAATAAATTTCTGGATTAATTACGTATGAAATGGGGGATAAGGTATAATAATTGACAACAGGTATATATCTGGGGATGAGCTGAACAGCAATTAAGGCATGCAAAAAAGAAAGAGAAAATATGAAAACAATAAAAAGACCAAAAGTTCAAAAGATATTAAACACACACACGCACATACACCAAAAATAAAAATTATAAGAAAAAAATATTCACAGAAAACACTTTAAAAAATTAAAATTAAAAAAAATCATAAAAGAGTTCTTTGTTTTTTTGAGTTTTTTTGGGGGGCGGGGAATGGAAAAAAACTGTATCGCCCCTGTGTCCATACCAGTCTCTTGGTCGAGTCTCTGGTCTGTTTGTGGTGTTTGGTTTTCCTATGGCTTGATTGGTTTCTTAAGTCAGTTTGTTTGGGCAGGCAGAAAATGCTCTTTGTTAGGCAGGATGTCGTGATCCTCCTCCCAGGTTAGTTCAATGGGAGTGAGATCTGCTTTGAATATTCCAAAAGAGGGAAGTGGGAATTTCCTCTAGTTTGGAGATGCTGTGATGAGTCTAGGTTCTGGGTAGGGTTGAGACCTTTCATCAAACAGTAGCTTTTCTCTGAGGGGCTAGCTCTTGAGACACAGAGTCCAGCTTTGAACCATTCTCAGAATTTATGTTTACTGAATTTCAATTGTTTGTCTAGGCTTCTGGCTCTGTTTACAGGGTGAAGAAAGTCGCTTCTCTGAGGGCAGAGCTCTCTCTGCCTGGGCGGGGTGACTTTCCCCTGGGTGGAACTGAGCCTGGCAGGTCACTTCTAATTCCTGTGATTTGCAAAATGACTCTTGTTTTCTTCCAAGGCCTGAATTGGAGCGAGCTGCTCAGCAAGGCCTTTGTCAGTATCCATGATGGACATCTCCAGTGGTGGTAGGGGAGGGGGCTGGCATTCCCACCTCTGCTCCCTGAGAGGGAGTGAGGATTTCAGAGTTCTACTCATGTCAGAATCTTGGTTCCTGGGCCCTCTCTGGTCTGCAATCTGAAGCATGAAGGTATCTGCTCCTTCTCAGTCCTTAGTGGTATTGAGTAGAATCCACTCCTCCGCTGTGTCTGGCACCTTTGTCCTGGGATCTCTCTGTTATAGGGATGATGGCTATTGCCGCCAGTGCTGCCGCTGCAGCCACTCCAGGCACGGCTACTAGCAAGTGCTCAGATCTGTCTCCTTGCCTGGATTTTCCCTCTCTGGCCACACTCTCTGTACTGTGATGGCACATTTGGTGTGATTCTCTACCTAGGCCTGTTCACTGGAACACTAAAACTGCTTTCTATGAGAGAGATTGTTTAGCCTCCAGCTTCTCCTCCATCTTCCTCAGAACTCCCTTAACACTTTATTATGACATGATATTGTGACATCATATTGACATTGTGATATTACTCTACCATTCTGTTTTCACAAACCTTTTATGACATCACATGTTAGAAAATTCATGGGTTTTAGGACCTCTAGCTCCTTCCTGGAATTCTTATCCTCATTGTAATCTAGTAGCAATTGAAATCAGACATGTGATTGTAATATTACAAACTCATAATGACATCACTATTCCATGGGTGACCTCATGACCAGGGTAATATCACAAATCTATTGCATCATCACATTGCCATTGTGACATCACCATCACATTGTGACGTTTTAATCAGTTATGACCTTTTAGCACCTTTGAAACAGCATATGGCATTTGTGACAAAAAAGTTCAGTTGTTTACCCATATAATCATTGTGGTCTAACAATTGAGATCAGTTATACCATTGTAATATTACAAACCCTTCGAGGCAGAATCACCAGTGTGACATCATTAACTGGTCCTCTCCTCATAACTTGGACATTATGCCCTATTGATACATAGGCCATTTTTGATCTCATAATCTGTTTTTTTTTACTTATTTCAGGTATGACATGTGATATTAGAAATGCACTCTGATATCATGAAAATTATGTCATCACTCTGTCAGATATCATGAACATCATGTCACATTGTGACATTACATAATTGTTGGGAGTTCATAACGTTTAGGCCAATGCATGACTTCGTAGATCTCACAATCCCATTGTGAATTTATATTCTCATTTGGAGTTAAGGAAAATTAAAGCCTAGCATGCCATTTTGACATCATCAATCCATTGTAACATCATAAACCTATTGTGACCTCATCACCATTATGGCATCAACTAATTATGACATCAAAATTTTATTATGACTTTATATTGTGACATCATATTGCCATTGTGATATCACTGTCCCATTGGATTTTGCAAACCTATTATGCCCACATAACATTTTACGAAATTCGTGCCCTTTCACACTATTAACTTGTAAACTCGTATACTTATGTTACATAAAGTACAAGACAATCTAGTGAGGCACATTGAGGATAACTTTATTTACGCTAGCAATGGGCCTGCATTTACCTTGTCCTGGACTGTACACTCAGTGACAAGCCAGCCCCAACCACCAAATCTCAGACCTCCAATGGGCAGCCCTGCACATTGTTAGTCTGCAATCCACCAACCCACCCAAATTATCATCTCTGAAACTCCATACTTCAATAGGTAAGGCTTTTTTCGTTTTTTTCTTACTCCTTCCTTTTTTATAGACATATCCTTCATTTCCCTTTTTCCCTTCCATCATTTCCTTCTTCTCTTTAGGCCTCTCCACTATCCACAGGCCTACAATTCTCTGGCCTGGTGGCCAATTGGCATCCTTCCCCTCCTGCACTCCCTCAACTTCCTCTTCTCCTAAGTCTTTCCCCTCCTGCTATCTCACCACTTCCTTCCTTCCATGTCTTCACTTGATTTTCTCCAATTCCATTGCTCTGACCATGCAGCCTATATATAGGTTGAAGCCCTCTATCACTCCAGTGGGTCTCCTGCCTAACAGTTTTCAACCATCACTTCATGAACTGCGCATTCCTCAATAACTTCTTCACAGCTCATTTGAGGATGACATACTACCCCCTCCAGCATCATACCCTGTCCCGTTTGGTGGCATGACTCATGCACTCCTGTGGGCCAGGACATGGGGCCACATTGATTAGTGGGTCATGCTGATTATTAGGGCTTTGCTGCTTTATACATCCCCCACTGGTTTTCATGTCCAATCAAATCCTTGATTCCTTCCTACCAAGTGCTAAAAATTCCCATATC